>NW_024081299.1:0-101908 GCF_003009895.1 Hyaena hyaena | reverse complement strand
AAAAAAAAAAAAAAAAAAAAAGAGGAGGAGGGCAGCTCTCAGGCAGGGATGGGCGTGGCGGGATCCAATGCCTCAGGTGGGAGCTCTGCCTTGGCGGTTGTGGGGAGGAGAGTGACGGTGCTCCAGTCCCTTCTTGAACCAAGCGCTGCACCTCGCTTTTTTGGGTTTGTAAACTCCATGCCGGGTGGGTCGCGCTCTTTAACCCAGGCAGGCAATTTTCCAAGTGCAATCCGCTAGCCTGACTGAAACTGTGGCAGCCACAACCTCACAGGTGACCCCCTCAGGGCAATTCCAAGCCTCTTGCGTAGCCCTGGGGGTGGAGCCAGAAGCCGTTGCGCCCATTTCTCCAGGTCGGGTTGGCGAGCATAGGCTGGGGCTTGTCTGCAGGGCGCGTCTGGCCCACTGGAGAGAGGGAAGTTAGGTCTCTCTGTGTCTCGTCACCCAAAACACGAACTCGCAGGCACATCTCCCAGTTTTAAGCCCTTCGCCTTCCCTCTAAAGTTCCAGCCAGCTCGGAGCACAGAGGTCCGCGCACGGCTCCTCCAGGAATCCAGCTGGGCCAGGGGTACAAAGGAACCAAGGAGCAGTGCCCGCGAGCACAGCCGCTCCGGGATGAGATGGCGCCCACCGTCCTTCTATGCCCCGAGCGGAGGTTTTTCTGTTTCCCAGCGCAGGGCCCGTATCTTGAGTAGTTTTGGACTCTCTCTTTTTCCCCTCTCACTCCCCGCAGAGGTGGATCGTCCAGTCCCTCCAGTCTCTGATCCTGGCCCGATTTTATCTTCCCCAGTTCGCACTCACGTTAGAAGGCTTTCTCAGTGGATTCTGCGTCCTTTCTCTCCCAATCTCTTGGGTTCTGTAAGGTTTCCTATGGCTTCAGATCTTTTCCGTGCGAGATATGGGGGCAAGTGCAATGCACGGAGCTCCCTACTTCTCTGCCATCTTACCCCTCCCTCTCAGGTGTATCTCAAGTAAAATTTTCTTAAATCAAATTCATCATTTTAGCCCCAGAATGATGAAAGACTTCATTTTAGAGAAAAAACAAGAGTTTACAAAAACATTAAGACCAAATCTTTTTGTTGTCAATAAACCAACTCCAGGGAGTTTTAAAGAATTTGAAAGATTAAGTATCCTCACTTTGTAATTTTTCCCTTTTGCCACTTTGAAAGGACTATTTATGTAAGTCCATTTTCTAGACTTCAAAAAGAATCCTCTCTCATTTCTCTCTCAAAGAATTTTGGATTGTGTAGGAAGGTTGGAGAAGTTTAAATCCAGTCAGTAACATTGGTTTCAATATTTCCCATCCCAGTCTTCATCTACTTGATCAAAAAATGATCAAGATAAAAATTTATTCTTGTGCTTTCAATAGCCATTTTTTTCTGTGATTTCCCCTTTGATGTTATCATATGTAAAGTAATGTGGAATCAGTCAGATTGTTCCTTTCACACATTTTAGAAAAATGAAGGTAGAAGATCCATCATCTGTGTGGAATTACAAATTTTTATTTAGCCAAGTTTCATAAAGCTCCCCATTATTTTCTTTAGAGTATCTCATTCACCCTCAGTATCACATTTTCTAGTATCCCCTCCATTTATCCTTTCAATCAGTAAATCATTATTAAATGAAAAAAGAAGTCATGATCTCCCATAACCAAAGAAAATTAGAAAATATATGCTTGTCTGAAATAGAGAAATAGCTTTGAAGCTTACAAAATAGGCTCTTGTGGCCTTTCGTTTTGATTTGAGCAAGCTATTCTTAGTTTTATTGAGCAACTCTCTGTGTTAATATGCTGCTTAAATCACACTGTATTCTGCTCTCCTACTAAGATCAGGTTTAAAGAGACAAAAAGGGAGGTGGGAAGACTTAACAATTGAGGCTATGCTTAATAAGCTATAAAAAAAAAAAAACTAGACTAAAACATATGGCATGTAGGCGAAACTTTGTTTAAATATATTTCTCCAACAGAAATATGCTAAGGTGATCCAGGGTTAAAAACCCAAGACAGGAAAGGAAGACTCTTCTGCAACTTGTATCATATTTAAAATTCTCAAGAATATATATTGAATTATCAGAATTCTCTCCTACATTCTAGAAACCTTTCACATATTTAGAATGTTAAAAATATTTTTGAAGTTATCTTTACTTCCTATTTTTATTTCATGTACTCCTTAACTGTAAGTACTTTTTAAAAAAAACTTCCACATCAGCCTCCACATTGAGATTAATCTTTTTATATTTATTTATTTATTTATATTCTTAAAACATAATTGAAATACAATGTATTGTAGTTTCAGGTGTACATCACAGTGATTCAATAATTCTATACATTTCTCAATGCTCCCTGCAATTAGTGTAATCACCATTAGCCAATTATTAAAATATTATTTACTATATTTCCTATATTGTACTTTTCATCTCCATGACTTATTTATTCTATAACTGTAAGTTTGTACTTCTTGATCCCTTTTAACTATTTTACCCCATACCCTACTCACCTCTCCTCTAGGAATGGCTAGTTTGTTCTCTGTATTTAAGAGTCTGTTCATTTGTTTTGTACTTTAGATTCTACATATAAGTGAAATCATATGGTACTTGTCTGTGAGTGTTTTATTTGACAAGGAATAATATCCTTTAGGCCCATACATGTTGCTGCAAATGGCGAGATCTCATTCTTTTTTATGGGTGAGTTATATCCCATTGCATATATATGAATCTTTTGGTAGTTTTTTTTTTTAATTTTTTAATGTCTTTATTTTACTTTTGAAAGAGAAACAGGGACAGAGATTGAGCAGGGGAGGTGCAGAAAGAGAGGGAGACACAGAATCTGAAGCAGGCTCCAGGTTCTGAGCTGTCAGCACAGAACCCGACGCGGGGCTTGAACTCATGAACTGTAAGATCCTGACCTGAGCCAAAGTCGGATACTTAACCAACTGAGCCACCCAGGCACCCCTGGTAGTTCTGTTTTTAATTTTTTGAAGAATCTTCATACCGCTTTCCATAGTGGCTGCAAGAATTTACATTCCCGCCACAAGTACACCAGATTTTCCTTTTCTTTATATCTTCTCCAACACTGGTTATTTCTTATCTTTTTTATACTAGCTCTTCTGACTGGTGGGAAGTGATATCCCATTGTGGTTTTGATATTGAGCATCCTTTCATACGTGTGTTGGTCATTTGTATGTCTTCTTTGAAAAACTTTTCGGGTCATTTTTCTTTTTTTTAAGTAGTCTCCACACCTAGCATGGAGCCCAACTTAGGACTTGAACTCAAGACTCTGAGATCAGGACCTGAGCTCAGATCAAGAGCTGGATGCTTTACCAAGAGAATCACCCAGGTGCCCCTCCTCTGCCCAGTTTTAAATTGGATTGTTTTGTGTTTTTGTTGTTGTATTATATCAGTGTTTTATATATATTGGATATTAATCCCTTAGCAGATTATAGAATTTGTATAATTTGATTTTTAGAAGCCTCTAATCTTTTAATTATATATTTTTTGATATCTTTACCCATTTCTTCTCATTTTTCCATTTAAAATAATTTTTCTTTTGATTTCGCCTGATACCCCTAGATCAAATGAATATCAAGAGATAATTTGACAAGTTTCTCCTGTGTTACAGGCTTTTTCACTGTTGCTCAAATCTTGCCCGTCTACGCTAGTAAAAGTCACCTACTTATGCTTGATATTTCCTCGACTCTCTAAATATCAGGAATGCTCTACCTTGGGCATACTTAGGCTCACCTATGTACTAAGAGACAACAGGATGAGAATAGAACTTTCAGTTATCCAGCTGTTAAATTCATATGCACAAATGTATGTATATAATTAATTTGTGCATGCACTGTATATCTGTTTCATATATTTTAATTTCTCTTTAGGATATACCTTTAAAGAAAGCTTATAGTTTGGTTCCCTAAAAAACTAAACTGTAAATAAATGTGAACACATTTTCAAGTTTGATCCACACCAGTCTTCATGTTTAACAAACAAATTTGTATTTCCAACATAGATCCTTAAATTAACTGTAAATTTGTTAAGTATCTCCTTGTTTACCTATCTATTTATATCTTGTTTTTCTCTGTTTCTAATATACAAATTTCTTTCTTTAAAAGCTTGACCCCACACACGCGCACACGCGCATGCGCACACACACACACCTCCCCCCTTAACACCTTGCCATTGCTAGAGAAGATTTGAATTAAGTCACAGCATTACTCTACTGCTCTCCTGGAAGACACCCACATAGCATTTAAATGTATGTTCAGATTTTGAATATCGTTATAGCATTGCCATGGAAATCCCCAAACAGCTTTTGCATCTGTGAAAATGAAAGGTCCCAACATTACAAAATGGGCTATGAAGAAAGTGCAAGCCTTTTATTCTTATGGATCTCTTTATAGTGTGTGATGTTATTGGAGCAGGGACTGCTTAGGGCAAGAGAGAACTAGGCCAAATTTAGAATGAGCCTGTTTACTCATTTCCCTTTATGTTTGCTGATATACCACTTTCAGTAATAAAATCTTTATTCTATGTTTTGGCAGTCAAAGTCATGAAATTAAAATGACTATAAGGAAAACATATTGGTAGGCTGTTTATCTTTGTTTAGGTAGATGATTTAGAAATGTAACTTATGTGTTTAAGCCAAGAAAATTAACAAAAACTGTACACTTCCTGATTATTTTTTACTTAAATCTGGGTTTATGATATTTACTGAGAATTTTTTCAGTAAGGCAGTTAGAAGGCATATACATTCAATGTAGATGCTTAACTATTGAAAGAAAGCTAGTAGCTATGAATCTCTATTGAAATAATACAAAAAGCCTTGATCCAGACCCCATAAATTCTTTGCCATGTAAACCATTCTATCTAATCCTTTTAACCTTTCCCTAATGTTTAAAACCTCACTCACAGCAAAGAGAATTACAAAAAGTATGCGCTATTCTTATCCCTCAAAAACACATATACTTTCAGTTTTAGCTCAAGCATGTAAAGAGATTGGAAGTAATCACTCCCATCCTTACAATTAGAAAAAAGCTGAACAAACTAAAAATCAAATGCTTTTTTTGAAGTTAGGAGAGAATTGAGGTCACAGGGTAGACAGACAGCCACTCCACAAGCTGGAGAAATAGACAAATACAGACTTACAGCTAGATTTGCTTCCCTAAGTCAGAAGCAACTGAAAACATAAACTTCTAGGAACACATAAAGGGTACTTTTGATGAATTACTTCAGCTGGTGATGAATTAGCATGAGAGTGAGAACTCCTGAGGGAGTCTTGGGGAGGACCCACACTTGTCCATGGATTTTACCTTAAGAAACCACATTATGTTCCCAAGGGAAAGAGCCAGGAGAGATCCTTTGTGGTTTAAGGGAAAGGAGGGTAGGGAGGGAAAAGTAATCATTGTGAAATACAGTCAGAAGATTTTCCATACCAAAACTTACTTTCTAAGGAAAATACTTTTCCAGAACCTTTTTCACCTGGAGAAAAATCATTTTCTAGATTTTATTTCTCTCTAGCCTGATGGTCTCACTTAATAAGAGAAGAAAATAAAAGCTAAGGAACAATTATGATGGTCACAGCCCAAAAGCACAGGCCCACCAAAAAATGATATTTAAACAGAAGAGTATAGAACAATTACCTGCCCTCACACCTTACCATCATAAGAATAGGGCTTCAGTATATTAACCTTGAATAATAGCTGTATAAACTAAAATGCAAAAAGTTTACATAAGGAGAAATTCTCAAGGAAATCATAAGACAGCAGAAGAGAAGGAAGGAAAGAAGGGAGAAAGGAAAGGAAAAAAAGGAAAGAAGAAAGAAAGAGAGAGAGAGAAAGAAAGAAAGAAAGAAAGAAAGAAAGAAAGAAAGAAAGAAAGAGAAAGAAAGAAAAAGGAGGAAGGAAAAAAGAGGGGAAAAAACAGGAGAGAAAGAAGGGAAAAAGGAAGGAAGAAAAAGAAAGAAAAAGAGAATTTGACGTCTTTGCCACCCACAACTTCAGAAACATTAAACACAGTCCCAGTTCTAGCCAGATTATCATATAAACTCACACTAAAGTTCTACTTATCTAAGTTCATATTACCCAATAAGTCATGTTTAGTTTTCAACATAAAAATTCCAAGGCATACTAAAAGTAAAGACAAAACACACCCTGAAAAGCTAAAGCTAAAGCAACATATATCTCAGACTCAGATATAACACAGATTTTGGAATTATCAGACAATTTCTATAAATAATTATGATGAAAAAGTTAAGTACACAGTATGCAAGAATGAATTGTTAATGTAAAGAAATAGTTGGAAACTCTATGGAAAAATCAAAAGGAAGTTCTATAAATCTAACGACCCTGTAACAGAAATAATAAATGTCTTTAATAGGCTCATCTGAGCACTGGATATAACTGAGTAAACGATCAGTGAGCATTAAGATATGCCACTAGAAATATCTCAAATTGAAATACAAATAGAAAAAAACCTAAATATAAAATTGATAAGACATTATCCAGTCTTAAAAAACAATAAAAAGAGAGACAGAGGTCACATATTACTAATATCAGAAATGAAAGAAGATATATCACAACAGATCCCCTAGAAATTAAAAGGATAAAACAAATCTACCAGTGAATTCTTTTAAAGGAAATAAATGATACCAATTCATCACAATCTTCCAGAAAGTTAGAGGGAATAATTCCTAACTCATTCTATGAGATCATAACCATATAATACTAGAACTAGATAAAGGTTTACAAGAAAAGAAATTTACAAATACATCTTATGAATATAAATGCAAAATTCCTCAATAAAATATTATCCAACAATGTATAAAAAGAATTACACATCACAATCATGTTGAATATATTCTGGGTATATATGGCTGGTATATATGGCTGGTTCAAATTCAAAAATCTTCACAACCTACCATGTCAACAAACTAAAGAAAAATCATATGATTATATCAGTTGATGTAGAATACATCATAAAAATTTGCAGCTAAATAGGAATAAAAGGGAACTTTATCAACTTTATAAAGACATCCATAAAAAAACTCTATGACTAAAGTCATATTTGTCATGCATGTGAGAATATGGATTTTTTCCCCTCAGATCATGAAAAATGTAAATATATTCTCTCTCACCACTGCTATTAATTTCATACTGGGAGCTAGTGCAAAAAGATAACAAAAAGAAATAACAGCTATAGAAAGGAAGGAAAAAATGTTCTTGTTAGCAGAAAATCTGATTGTCTATGAAGAAATATTTTAAAATCAACAAAAGACTTCTAGAAATAATAAGTGAATGTGGCATGGTCACAGGATACAAGGTTAATATACACATTCATTTTTTTTCCTATATACTAGCAATAAACATTTGGAATTTGAGAATTAAATAAAACATTATTTACAATATCACACACCAAAATGAAATCTAATATGTATAGAATCTATATGTGGAAAACTACAAAATCCTGATGAAAGAAATAAAATTTTTGAATGAATATACAGCAATTTCATATTTATGGATTTGAAGACTCAATATTGTTAAGATATCAAATCTCTGTATCTTGAGTTATATGCAGATTAACCATAATCCCAATGAAACTCCAGGAAAGTTATTTGTAGATTAAAAGAAAAAATCAAACTAGTTGTAAAACTGATATAGGGAGGAAAAGATCTAGAAGATCTAGCAAAATAATAAGATCAAATTGGGGAACTCACATTACCTGATTTTGTGACTTTCTATAAAGTTACAATAAGCAAGAGAGTGTGATATTGATGAAAGAATAGACACACAGATCAATGGAATCAAATAGATACCCCAAGAAACAGAAATGAGAAAGAACGAACAAATGGAAGGAAGGAAGGAAAGAAGGAAGGAAGGAAGGGAGGGAGGGAGGGAGGAAGGGAGGAAGAAAGGAAAAAGAAGAAAGAAAAAAAGAGAAATTCTCATACAAATTATACCCATACAAAATACGGTCAACTCACCTTAGACAAAAAACAAGGGCAGTTCAATGGAGAAGGGATATTCTTTTCAATAAATGATAATGGAGCAACTAGTTATCAACATGCAAAAAAGTAGACGTGAACAAAGACCTCACACTTCAAAAAATTAGCCCCCTAAAAATGAAAGCTATAAAACTCCTAGAAGATAACATAAAAACTAAAATCACCAATCTTGGTTTAGGGATGAATGGTATATAAAGACCAAAAAACATGATCCATTAAAGAAAAATTGATAAGTTCCATTTCATTAAAATTAAAAGTTTCTTTTCTGTGAAACACACTTTTAAGGGAATTAAAAGATAAGCCAAATACTAGAAGAAAATCATTGCAAAATGCATATCTGATAAAGGACTTGTGTCCAAAGTAATAATTTAAATAACTCTTAAAAATCGAGAGTAAAAACTGAACAATCCAATTTAAAAAACAGGGGCAAGAGATTTTGATAGCCATCTTGCTACAAAAAGATATGTGAGAGTAGTGTCAGCAAAAAATGGTGGAGTAGGTAACTGCATAGTCCCATCCCTCCTAAGAAACATGGAAAATCAAGCAAAAACTGTCAGAATCCACATTGTCAGAATTCTAGAAAATTGTCAAAGATTTGTAGCAACCAAACAAATGCTGAAGCTGGAGCAAGGCAACTTTAAAATGATAAGAAAATTCTGCAACATTTTTACCTGCCCTTGCCACAGCCTCCTTTCCAGCTTGGTGACAGTCTTGGACATGGCAGCCCACATCACCACTATAGGATGCTGTGCTCTGGTTCTGGAGGGACAGGACAGAATCTGTTTTGAAGGAATTGCATTTCTTTGCTTTGACTTGCCTGGAAGCTGCCTGAAGTACACAAAATACATGTTTTTATCAGACCCTTTTTTTAAAGTTTATTTATTTATTTTGAGAGAGGGAGAGAGTTTGTGGAGAGTGGGGTGGGCAGAGAGGGAGAGAGAAAGAATCCCAAGCAGGCTCCTAGCTGTAAACAGGGAGCCCAACTTGAGGCTCAATCTCGAGTCATGAGATGGTTGGTGCCCTGCCTAGCCGACTGAGCCACCCAGCCGCCTTCCCCCCATTTTTATTGCTCTTAACTCAGAATGTAAAAAGAAGACTCACTCATTATTCCTCAAAAATATTCTAGAACAAATAAACAACTTGCTGCCACATGGCCTGGCAGAAAAATCTGGGAGGGAAATTTCTTTCGGAAATCTGGGCATTCAAAAGGGTTGGGGTTGGAAAGCCATGTACCTATGCATGTCCAGAGCAAAATGCATGCTCAAAAAATACCTGAGAAGACCCTAAATTGCTCACTTCTGGCTGATCTATAGTCTTGGTGCAAGAGGAAATTAAGGCTAAGGCAGAGTTGTAAATAGCCTGCCTGAGTAAGTGCTGAAAAAGTACCTCCAACTCTGAAAGCATGGGAAAATTCCTTCCTTCCTTCCTTCCTTCCTTCCTTCCTTCCTTCCTTCCTTCCTCCCTCCCTCCCTCCCTTCCTTTCTCCCTCCCTCTTTCCTTCCTTCCTTCCTTCCTTCCTTCCTTCCTTCCTTCCTTCCTTTCTCTCTCTCTCTCTTTCCTACTTTCTTTCTTTCCTTTTTTTCTTTCTCTCTTTCTTTTCCCCTTTCCTGCCTCCCTCCCTTTTTCTCTTTCTTTCTTTTTTCCTTCCTTCCTTCCTTCCTTCCTCCTTCCTTTCTTTCTTTCTTTCTTTCTTTCTTTCTTTCTTTCTTTCTTTCTTTCTTTCTTTCTTTCTTGAAATGTTGTTTTCATTATGGTTCAGCTAAAACTACTGTCTAAATTTCTGTGTGATTTCTTCTTTGATCTATGAGTAATTTAGAATTACTTGCTTTCCAAATATTTTGAGATTTTCTTGCTATTTAATTTCATTGTAGTCAGAAAACAAAACTTTGTATTTTTCAATATTTTAAAATGTATTGAACTTTTTATGGACCATAAAAATATAGTATTTTTATATAGTATAGTATATGTGTGCAGGTATGAGTTAACAATTCAAATACTGTTATACGTGTGTACTGATGTTGAGCAGTTACATTAAAGGGTGGTAGATGGTGAGACCCAGTTTTAATCACTGTTGGAATGAAACTTTATAGATAAGCAATAACATGAAGCAAGAATGGTCGATGTGTTAATGGATTAGAGTTGGAGATTGAAATATGAAGTTACATTTACCTTAATAAAGACACAATGTTTACATGTAAAAATATTTTAAAATGTGTATATTAGGTACATACATATTTTTTGCTCTGTCAGCTGAGAGGACCTAGGAGAATAACACAAAAGTAGCTATGAACAATGCACCTAGATCTGGGTTTTTAATACCATTCTTCATTAAGAGGAACCAGGCATACTCAGCAAAAATCATTGCTTGGAATGAAACAGGAAATATACAAGATGAGGATTTGGCATCTTCCAGTGCCAGAAATTAAGGAAATTCAAAATATATGTACAATTTTAAAGCCCACAATTATGGAGGTAAGTCAAAGGAACACAGAAACCAAGTGAGAACTTCAAATAACCAAGGTTGGAACAATTTGAGCCACAAAATATATAAAATAGTATTGGATTATAATCTAAAGTTTCAATGAATACCTTGTGAGTTCATACTGATATAAATTAATGATTAAATAAACAAATAGGGGATAAGGGACAAATATCAAGAGGAGAAGCGTAACTCTTAACACATCAAATGGGGGTTACACATAGTGACTTCCCTCAGAAAAGGACAGCATATAAAGGAGAAAAAAGGAAGAGTAACTTGATGGTAGAGAAACTTGACAAACACTACTTCATCCAGGTGATCCAAGTCAACATCAGTCATGATAAGTCAGGTTGATAGTATGTGTCCTTGGTGTGATGAAATAATGTCACTTTAACACTGTGTCTTCTTCCTCCAAATTTATAATCTGGAATCATGTGCTAAAATCAGACACATTCCAATAGAGACATATTCTAAAATATACCTGACCAATACTCTTCAAAACTGACAAGGTTAAGGCACTTGTGTGGCTCAATCGGCTAAACATCCGACTTCGGCACAGGTCATGATCTCACAGTTTGTGAGTTTGAGCCTCACATTGGGCTCTGTGCCAACAGCTCAGAGCCTGGATCCTGATTCAGATTTTATGTCTCCCTCTCTCTCTGCCCTTCCCCCACTCATGCTCTGTCTCTCTCAAAAATAAATAAACATTAAAAAAATTTTTTTAAACTGACAAAGTTGAAAAAAGTCTGAGAAACTGCTATAGCCAATAAGAGCCTTAAGGAGACAAGATAAATAAATGGAATGTGCTATCCTCGATAGAGGTCCTAGAACAGGATTTTTATGTGAGGTACAAACTAAGAAAATTTGAATACAATGGGGATTTAATTATATGTTTCTCATTCTAAAAATTATTCTAGTATGTAAAATGTTAATGGTAGGGTTTAGGGTGTATGTAAACACTACACTCATTTTTAATTTTATGTAAATCCAAAATTTCTAAAAATAAAGTTCATTTTAGACATAAGAATATTCTTCACAACAGTATGTACTCACACACATTATTTTCTGTGGTTTGGAGGCTAGAGAGAACTCCTATGCACTAGGAAAAGAGAGGCACTTGAGGAGAAAGGATACGAAAGCAGCATCCATATGAGAAGTAATTATCCAATGAGTAGTTTTCATGACTGGGTTGAGTGGTTATAGTCACACTGCATTTTTTAATATTAGAAACCATTCAGGGCGCCTAGGTGGTTCAGTCAGTTGAGGGTCTGACTTCAGCTCAGATCATGATCTCACAGTGGGTGGGTTTGAGCCCCACGTTTGGCTCAGTGCTGACAGCTAGCTCAGACAGAGCCTGGAGCCTGCTTCATATTCTGTATTTCCCTCTCTCTCTGCTCCTCCCCCACACATGCTTTTCTCTCTCTGTCTTTCAAAAATAAATAAACATTAAAAAAAAATTTTAAACCTTCTGGAAACCATTCATTATTAGAGGCTGTCATTTTCTACCACTCTTCCTGAGTGATAGACACCACAGAAGGAGCTAGACATTTAGAAATTCCAAACAGATTGCTAAACAGATATTGTTCTGACCTTTATTCCTGTTCACATCTCTGCAAAAACTCATGCTTTCACTTCTCTCTTGCTTCTCACAGTCCAGTGTTCATAGAATTCTCCCTGAGGCTGATGACATTACAAACCTTAGGACCTCTGTCTGACACAGTGAAAAAAAAAAAATGTGATATGCTTGACTAGCCAAGCTGAACAACTTGCATGACCTGTGATGAACCCTGCATGGTACCCCAGCAGGAGTTCTGACTTAGATTGGTAAGACCTTTCTACAGCCCTGGATTCTTTATCTAGACCCTAAACAGAGTTATTCTGCATAGATGTACATAAAGAAAAGAATACATATAGAAATGTTTTATTTGCACACAATATAAGTTATCTACAAATCTGATAGCACTGGCCAAAGAGGACCAAGATGTTTTAAACAGTAAGAAGACTTAAACTTCCAGTTAAGGATTAATAAGTAATAATGTTGGTCCAACCATAAAAATGAAAATAAGCTGAACAAGTTACAAAACAATATTTTAAAATAAATTCAGAGAGTGAAGAATGCAGAGGAACCAAAATAAGTTCCTAGTGTAAGAGACAATATCATCCCTGGTGAAGCAGGAGGAAAAAGGAAAAAGATTGAGGAGAGAAGATACCAGATAAAGTCATACCAAGCTTTTTATGTCCACATGAGGGCTGACAGGATAAGTTAGAAACCCAAAGAGCCCCAATCACACAGAAAGTTGAATGCACCTGTCAACTCTTTTCACAGATCAGGATTAGTAGAACAAAGCCTGAGTTTGAAGTAAAATAACTGGGAGACCCTCCCAGAGGCCTTCCACTAAGACAAAGCAACACCACTGAATAAGTAATGAAGTAGGAAAAAGAAGTTGAAAAGAAATCCTAAGAAACACCCCGTGACTTCACCAAGTTCGAGGCAACCACTACAGAAGCCTGAGAGCACATTTAGACAAGCATGTACCCTTTAAAGGATTATTGGCCATTAAGAACAAAATAATGGCAATGTATTATAAGGTGTTTAGCACTTGAAGATGTATAAAATACGACAGGGACAAAAAGGAGGGAAGAGTAAATAGAATGATACCATTGTAAAGTTTACACATTTGCCACGAAGTCACGTAATATTATTTAAAGCTAGATTGTGATGTAATAGACAAATATTGTAAGTTTTATAATAACCACTAAAATGTAAAACAATAAAGCATAGCTAATAACATAACTCCTCTAAAAGAGGAGATAAGATAAAATATTTAAAGAGTTCTCAGCTCAGTGCCAAGAAGTCAAGAAAGGGGAAAGAGAGACACAGAGAAGAGATGAGTCAAATATAAAACAAATACTAAGATAGTAGACTTAAATATATGCATATTAACCATGATATTGAGTACAAATAGAATAAACACTCCAACTAAAGGCAGAGATTGTCAGACTGGTAAGAAGAAAGACAACCATACTCTGCATATAAGAAATACTATAGACTTTCTGACATTCAAAGAACTACTTCCATCCAGACAACCAGGGGAAAAAAAGCCCTGAAAATCCATGAGTTCTCTTGGACCCATAAGACATTTGAGATTGCAGAGGAAACTACCACCCTTCAATCTGGAGAGATAGGTATACGTTAGAGAGCTCAAACTGAAATTTACTTTCCTGAAGCAGAAGTCACTAGGGCCATAAACTGGTAGGAATCGTTAATGGACACCTTGACTAATTTCTGGAGGCTGATTAGGGACTAGTTGGAGAGTGAGAAGCTCCTGGCAGTTAGTCTTGGATGGGAGGATACAGACTTTCTTGGACTTTTCCTCCAACAACCTCACTTGTTTCTCACAGTGAAGATCAAGAAGATGTCCTCTGGTCACTCTGGCAAAGAAGGGCAAGAGTAGCCATTGTGAAATACACTTAAGAGTCTTCTCCATGACAAAGGCCTGATCTCCCAGGGTAAGGATGTGGCCAGAGCACACACCTGAAACCCTACAGGAGGACTCCTCCCTATAAAGGGCTTTCAGGAAATGGACTGGAAACCCTATGGCCAAGGGAGAAGGTGAAGGCAGCACAGAGCTATGTCATTTGAGGAAAGTTTGTGAAGATCTTGTCCTAGAGAAACAGGCCCACTAAAGGACTAAATTATTCAGAAGATTATAAAATGTTCCTGTTCTCTCACGTACAACCACACCAGCTGGCTCCAGTATAATAAGAGTGCATCACCACTGAAGAGCTACAAGACAGACTTTTTCTGAGCAGGAATACATGGGGAATGCCAAAGATAACAGTTATATAGATTATATAAGAGAATATAATAATTAGAAGTTTCTGGTACTTACAGCTATGCAAATATTAAACATAGTTTAACTCCCAGCAAATTAACATAAATCTTCACACTGATGGCCTATTTACCTCAGTTCCTATTACCTATTGCAACGTATCTGACTTTCAACAAAAAACTAAAATCATGCCGAAAGACATGTAAAACTATACTCTGAAGAAAGGAAAATCATGAGAACTACACTCGGACAAGAATCAGATGTGGGAATTATCAGACAGGGAATTTAAAATAACTATGATTAATATGTTATGGCCTCTTGGCTCAAATATATAATAGCCAAGATCAGATGAGCAATGTAAGAAGAAAGATGGAAACTCTAAGAAAGAGTCAAGATAAAATGTTTTGAAATAAAAAAGTATAGCAACAGAAATAAAGTACCCCTTGGTGGACTCATTAGAAAACTGGACATGGCCAAGGCAAGAATCCATGCATTTGAAGATAGGATAAGAGAAACATGCCAAACTGAAATGCAAAGAGAATAAATAAATAAACAAACAAATAAATAAATAAATAAATAAACATCTAAGAACTATGAACAATATCAAAAGATATAATGCATACAAAATTTTAATACTAGAAAGAGAAAAAAGAAAACCTAACAGATAAAACATATACGAAGTAACAATGACAAAGAAGTTTTCTAAGTTTAGCAATAGACACCAAAGCCTAGATTCAGGAATCTGAGAGCAAAATAAATATCTCCTTTCCCTCCCCACTACCCCAACAAAACTTCAAAAAACAAACATGTACATACACACAAGCATATCATATTCAAACTGCATAAAACAAGACCAATTTAGATACAGAGATAGAAATTCATGTAACAGATAAAATGCAATATCACCAGAGATAAACAGTCTGTAGTGATAGAAAAGGTAAATTAATTGCAAAGTCATATTAATGCTACAAGAATATATACCTAAAATAGAGATTCAAATTCATGAAGTAAAAAGAAAGAAACAGACATATTCATAATCATATTGGATGTTTTAACATGCTCTCCTCAGTAATTGAGAGAATAATAAAACCAAATTTCGTTAAAGAGAAAGAACATTACAGCAACGATGTCAACATCCTGGAAATAGTTGAGGTTTACAGACCACACTCATCAGCATAAGAATACAAATTCTTTTCAAGTGCACACATATCACTTATATATGTGTGTGTGTGTATATATATATGTATACATACATATAATATCCAAATATTTGTGAATTTTCTAATTTAAATTAGAAATTCAACTTAAATAACATTAAATAAATAAATAAAATTAAGTAAATAAATATTTTGAAATTAAGATACGCATCTTTGAATAACTCAAAGGTCAAAGAAGAAATCACATCATAAATTAGAAAATATTTTTAACAAGATGATAGTGTAATACAACATAAAGTTAGTGGATGAAGATAGATACTGCCATAATACAGAGAAAGACTATTTTTGATATTTGCTGACAGCTTACAAGCCTACACTCCCCCGTTTTTACTTAAGTTTTTTTTTTAAATTTTAAATTTATTTCTGAGAGACAGAGAGACAGCATGAGCAGGGGAGGGTCAGAAAGAGAGGGAGACACAGAATCTGAAACAGGCTCCAGGCTCTGAGCTAGCTGTCAGCACAGAGCCCGATGCAGGGCTCGAACCCACGAACGGTGAGATCATGACCCGAGCCGAAGTCAGATGCTAACCAACTGAGCCACCAGGTGCCCTTATCCATTTCTCTTTTGTCCCAGCTCTGGGCATGCATTCTCCCTAGATACTTGCCAGGATGTTCAAACCATCTGAGTTCACACCCATCAGCACATGCATGAAGTCTTTCAAGGCCTACCTTTTAGGCATAATAAAAATCAAACCCACTCTCTCTGCTACAGTAAAGTCACCTAAAGTGACTGAAGCTTGTCCTTCTTTCCCCAGGAAATACCACTGTGTGTGTAATAAATCTTTTAATAACCTGTTCGTGTTTATGATGTTATCAGTTTCAACATGAAACCAATTTTGGATGGAGAGTTAATCTCATTTTTGTTAACAACCATAAAACTACTGCATAGAAAAAATATACAGCCAAGATTGTATAATTTCATGGCTATATTTGAAAAGCGAAAAGGTCTAAACATTCAAAATTTCAACATTAAGAAGTTAAGAGAAATGGTAATGAATCCCAAAATGATTACAAAAAAACTTTTAAATTAAATTTAATTTAAATTAAATATCAGCAAAAATCAATAAAATAACAATAGGAAAGAAACAATGTCAAAAATAGGTTTCTTGAAAAAATTAAGAAAATTGATCAACAATGAGGAAGACTGATCAATAATTTAATTTGAAAAAAGGAGATGAAAGATGGGGAGCACAAATTTCCAGTAGCAGGATTAAAAAAGAATATTACCAAACATTTATAGACATCAAAGTAGGTATGATGGATAAACCAGTGCTGAAAAATGTAATAACTAAGATGGATTGGACAAGCACCTTGAGAAGTACTCTTATCAGAAGCGCACAAGAAGAAATAGAAAATGTAAATAGTTCTACATCCAGAAACTTATGTTTTGTTGTTTGCAACAAATTTGAAGAATGTCAGTTTCTTATGAAGTTAAACCTTCATCTTCATAGTTAAACATAAGATTTACCAATTTTACTCTTACTCAACAGAGATGAAAATATATGTATATAAGACTTGTTCTAAAATGCTCACAGTAGCTTAATTGTAATAGCCAAAAACTGAGGATGGAAACATTTTCCATCCACAAGTGAACTGAGATATATATTTATATATAGTGTGACAATACTCGGGAAAAAAGGGACCCCACTAAAAATGTAAGGAAATTAATGAATCTCAAAAGCCTGTTATGGCGAATTAAAGAAGCAGGACATATATTCTGTAAGAGGTCCAAAACAAGTAAGAATGTGATTGCCTCTATGGGGTGAAAATTGAGTCAAGGGTGGACATTGAATTGGAAGGGGTGCAAAGGGCACTGCCTGGAGAGATGGAAACATTCTATATCTTGATGTGTTTGGTAGTTGCACAGTTATATACAACTGTCAAAATTCATCAAACCAAACACTGAACATATGTTTATTTTATTGTACATAAATTATACCTTCATATATTTAAAAAATAACTTTTTGGGGCATCTGGGTGGCTCTGTTGGTTAGGCATTTGACTCATGGTTTCAGCTCAGGTCATGACCTCATGGTCTTGAGATAGGGCCCCAAGTCAGTCTCTGCTCTGATAGCTCTCAGCCTGCTTGATATCTGCTCTCTCTTCTTTCTCTGCCCCTCCCCCTGACTCATGCTCTGTAATAAATAAGCATTTAAAAAAAATTAACTTTTTTTTCCTCAAGAGCTAAAAACTCTTAACCAAAGTTTTACTTTGTCTATCAGACTCTAATACATTCTCTTTTAATTCCTAATTTGTCCTAATCCATTGAGGATGCCTTTCGAAGCATCAGCTTTTTTAAAATTCAATTCAATGTTTCTAACCTTGGTAAATGTGCTTTGAAAATATCTGTATTGCATTTTAGGGCCATGTCAAAATCTTTTCTGCCCTTGGATCTTAGTGATCTGACACTTTTTAGATGAACCATTTTCTATACAAACATTTTAAAATATAATTCCAAAATCGAAGCAATATACAGAACTGGCTCAATACAACCAACCAAGTGGCTGTAGATGTCACAGAGCTACTTACATGAATTTTGCCAATTGTACCTGTTCTTCTCTACATGGTCAAAACTTTGTGATATTAAAACAACTGGTTAATTCAGTCAATAATAATATTTTAACATCAAATGATTCCTTACTAAATGTCAGGCATTTTGCTAAATGTTTTTTGTATTTTTTCTTTCATTTAACTCTTCTAGTAAGTTTTTACATACTGCTGTTACTCCAACTGAACAAAATCACATACACACAACAACATTTCAGTGCTAGCACTGGAACTCAGGAGGGTCAACCACCACCTCCTAGCATTCAACCCTAAAATTGTTCAATTAAATTAAATTCTTAATCCAAGATGACAAAAAGAAAGAGTAGCTCAGTCATTTAGAGACAGAGAAGTATAATTTTGAAAGTACAGTGTCTGGAAATAGACTGCCTGGATTCAAGTTTCAGCTACATGGCCTTGAACAAGATACCTGATCTTGTTCTGCCTTAATCTTCTAGTTTACAAAGTGGGCAGAGTAATGTCATAGAATTGTTGAGGATTAAATGAGTCGCATACATGCAAAGCAATATGGACTGTGCCTGGCACACTAAAGACTATATGAGTATTAGCTATTTGTATTATATTTAAATAAACTGAAGGACAATTTACTTAAAAGAATGGTTATTTGAGTGGTACCTGCATAGCTCAGTCATTTAAGCATCCAACTCTTGATTTTGGCTCAGGTTATGATCTCACACTTCATGGGTCCAAGCCCAGCATCGGGTTCTGCGCTGACAGCATGGAGCCTCCTAGGGATTCTCTCTCTCTCTCCCTTTCTCTTTGCCCCTCCCCCGCCCAATAAAAATAAATAAAACTTAAAAAAAGAATGGTCATTTGAATAGTTTGAATAGTTGAATAGTTTCTTTTAAGAAAACACTTCTCTTGAGTCTCATTGTATTCTTTGTGTGTGATTAGCTATGAGATTCTATTTTCAGTAGAAGTTCCTCTGTGGACTTCTCATTCAGGACTTACAAAGATCAGTGACCTATCACGAGCTTTCCATATCAATTTCTACTTCCCTGTTCAATTCTATCTCTTCTCTGCCACAACCCTCTTCTCTTATTCACAGCATTACCAGTGTACATAGACACTACAATTTTTTATCCTGTCTTTGCAATTTACTATTCACATGACCTTGGACAAATTGCTCCTACTTCATGGTGTCACAATTTCATTATCTATAAATTGGGGATCATGCTTCTGATTCTGCTCACTAAGTTGCTGTGAGCATTGCCTAATTAATGAAATAAAAGTGCTTCAAAAAGCAGAGTGCCTCATGCATTTCTCAAATTTTACAAGAAGACAGTTTTATAGTCAGTAAAATGCAATGTGTCTGTGAGTGGCTACGTTCAGATCCTCCACAGCCTTCTGGAAATGTGTGTGTTCGTGCACCCTCTTTCACTTTCCTTCTTTCCCTCATATTGACTGATGGACCAGAGAAACTTCAGAGACTTATTTTGCTTCTTTCAGAAGTATCTTCTTTGTAAAGGAGATAAAATATAAAAAGAAACTTTGCCAAAATAATAAGAGATAGTAGATTGTGCTTTTATATCTTATAGACACTATAAAAAATTAAAGAAAGGAATATGTAAGGTATATTTCTCAGACGTTCAGTGATTAATTCACCTATATTTGAGAGTTCATAGAATAAGAATTCTATTTTATTTTGGTGGATCACAGCTTCTCTTCCTTAGCAGCGGTGGTGGGTTTCTATAGTTCTCCATCCTATTCTTTTGTTTGATATCCCACGGTTGGCATGTATTCTACCAGAGACTGTGATGGAAGACTTAACTATGGACAGAGGAATGTTGCTTAAATTACTTCCATTGGAACACTACTGTATCAAAAGATGTAAAAAAAAAAAAAGTATGCCAAATTCAAGTAGGTCAATGCTGACATATCCAATTCTCAGGCAGTCATAGTGCAGTCTAAAGTATTCAAAGATCATTCATCACTCTGAAACTTTTACTGTATCCCTATCTGTCAGGGGATTTTTTTAGATTCTGATGGCACAGATAAACAAAGCAGACCAAAATTTCTGTTTTTGGAAACTTTAATTGAATGTGTACAGGGAACCCCTGTTTCACAAAAGTAACCTGATTTGATTTGGGTTAGCCCAGTATATCCTAAACTCTTATGTAAAGTCTTGTCAAAGAAGATAAATTAAAATATCAAGAGTTTTCAAGTGTTATTTGAAATAGAATTTTGAAAAGGGTAATGATAGAAAGCTCTTTTGAATCCATGTCTTTTATCTCTTTTGTATTTGTCTGAGCTGACTGTTCAGAAATGAATTTCAGGGATGTTATATACTCAGCCTGCAAAGATTGCCTAACAGACTTTCTACTCGGGCATTACACATTATGTTTGTGAATTTTGAGTTATCACATGACCTCCCAAAGGATCTCAGGTTGTTACATTTAAGATTAACGAGGCATTGGATAGCCATTAAGAAGCTATTCAAGAATATGCATTTAATTAAAATGAATTATGTATATGAGTTAATACCATTCAACCTTTTTAATTTAGAGAGATAAATCATGGCCACTTTACTTCTGAGAAGGGTCCTAACATTGGCAAATTGAATATTGATGTTACAATGCCCAAATAATTAATGCTGGTCAGATTCATCTATAATGGGTATATCCTGAGACATTGCCTAGGAGAGAATATTAAATATTTCTTTTTTAGTTGACTATGTGTGTGTACTTGCACATGTAATGAGCTGCAAAGAGTAGTTCCGTGTTAATTACACATAATCTCTGGACACAAAGCAAATAGTAGCATCAATTCTGAAGAAAATACTGACCAGCCACAGCCTTAACTTATTTATCAGCATTAGTGACTCACTATGAATGTTTCCTTTAAAATGAACATTATTCACATGCAACCCAGTTACCATCTATTGACTTAGTAATGTTTCCTGTTGCATTTTCTAGTCCCTCAAAGGAAAAGATGCTAGTATTTTTATTCTATCAAGTTTGTATTCAGGACAGTGTTATATATCCAAACGGTACCTGAAAACTCTAATGGATGGAAATTCTCTCTTCTTGTGTCTCATAGTGCCTCTTACAGGTAGGTATTCTATCTATTTATGATGAGTTTGGTTGAACAAAGAGAGAAAATATGGATAATAAAATGTTTACTGAGTGATTAAACTGTTCTAAATACTTTGAGTAGTTTATTACATCCTCACAGAAATCGTATTGGCTAGGTGCTATTATTTTTTTATTTATGTTTTATTTTTTAAACGTTTTTATATTTATTTATTTTTGAGAGAGAGAGAGACAGAGACAGAGAGAGGCAGAAAGAGAGGGAGACAAGAATCCAAAGCAGTTCCAGGCGCTGAGCTGTCATCACAGAGCCCGATATGGGGCTTAAACCCATGAACTGTGAGATCATGACCTGAGCTGAAGTTGGACGCTCAACCAACTGAGTCACCCAGGCATCCCTGGCTGGGTACTATTATTATCCTCCTTTCAGAGATGAGGAAATAGAGACATAAAAGGTTAAATAATTTGCCCAAGATCACAGATTTGGTAAGTGATAAAGCCTAGATTCAGATCCCAGCAATTTGACTCTCAAACCAGTTTACAGTTTTGCTGTTCTGGCTTAGTAAGTGTAGAATATCTTACTATATTAATGGCATAAGGAACTCACAGTCCATCTCTTGTTGGCTTCTCATTCACACTCAATGAAGTTTGTAATTTTAAATCACCAATGAGAAACCTACTCTGTGTCACATATTTTAGTTCTCTATGTGTTTTCTCAGATATAATTACTCATAAACACATATTCTTTGTGTTTTACAGTAAGGAAATATACCTAAACCTCTTGAAATACATGTGTTTATGTATATTTCCTTACGTGATAAGACACAAAGAATATGTGTGTGTGTGTGTGTGTGTGTGTGTTGTGTCAAACATAGTAGGAACTCAAATATGAAGAGATGAACCTTCATATAAGCTCTTAAGTCTTTATAGAATCACAATTATTTCCTTACAAAAAAGGAAGAAAAATAATATTTAATTAGAAGTTTCCTTTCAGAAATGGAAAGAATCTATTAGTTACCCAGGGGGAAGTAGTGAAATGTCAAGACTAATGTGATTACAGTTTTCTAAAAACATTTCATTTGTTTTTCAATCACAGCCATCACAGTGCAGCCATCTGACTACGAGCATAACAATAACCTTAAAAGGCTTATATCACATGGTTTATGCTGTACTTTCACCCGGAGCTTCACAGCAGTTTAATCAATAAAGCAGCACAAGCTGTGAACAATTATAATAAAACACCTTAAGAATGATCCACAATTAAAAGGTAGAGGGAAGAAACCCCTTCAATTTAGATAAACCAATCTGCTACTCAGTTTGATAAAGTTCAGTTGAAGTATTCTGACACTCTCATGGCATCTATCAGTAGAAAGATCTGTAGCCTTGAATTTAAATTAACTCTTCAGGTTATATAAGAGT
The DNA here is from genome assembly GCF_003009895.1 of Hyaena hyaena. Taxonomy (NCBI): domain Eukaryota; kingdom Metazoa; phylum Chordata; class Mammalia; order Carnivora; family Hyaenidae; genus Hyaena; species Hyaena hyaena. The sequence goes on along the minus strand of NW_024081299.1, from coordinate 79,373 downwards.
AAAGAATTATAAGCCTCTAGTTATATACACTGGAGTATTACATGTAACCTAACAACCAAATTCCTTTTGAAATTTCACATTGCGGCTTACAAAGAGGCATCTATATTGATTTTAAGAAGTGGTTTGAAATATATTTCTGAAAGATGACAGCTCTTCATTTGAACATCTGAAAACTGATAGACACATGCTTGCAATTCATTTAACAATATATACCAATCACCTATAATTTGCTAGACAGTGGGGATTAACACTAAGTAAGACATACTCATCACTGTGTAGGAGCTTGCATTTTTATGATGTTCTATTCTACAGTAAACTTGAAAAATGAGTTAGTGAAAAGAGAGGAAAGGGTGTGGGACATATACACAGGTGAGGCTAGACAAAGATTCGGACATAGGTGCCTATAATATCTTACTCTTTAGGACTGCAAGTAGTTTAGGGGAAAAGAAGGCATGTAGGAAAGTGGTGGTATATGAGGCTGGATGTCAAAATATTTTCCAGAGAGTGACACGACCTGAATTTACAAGTTGTGAGATAGAAATCGTTTTCTGGATCCAGTGACAAGAACAGATAAAAGAAGCATAATTGGGAGTATAATATTATTTCAAAGTAGAAGTGATGAAAAGTTTGAACTTTTCCCAATTACTACTGCCAGTGTGGGTAAACTGAACTCATTTGAATGGGATAGGATAGGACTGTAGGGAGTTTTGGCAGAGTAAGCTTCAAGGCTGCTGTTCTCCAACTCTTGGTTTTGACATTTGTTCATCAAGAGAAGAAATAATAATAATAATAATAATAGCTCCTGGGTAGATATACCTCCAAACACTGGTTTTTCTGTATCTTTATGCCATTCCTTGAATATCCAAACATTCTCTCTCTCAGCTTCACATGCTTTTGGTTACTAGCTGGGATATAGCTGTCTTGGTCATTCCAGAGCCTATGAATAATACCAAGGATAAAAATTGTGACATCACTTCTAATGAGGGGGGTGCAAATGTCACATGATGATTGGGTGGAAGCCAATGGCAGGGGCGGTGCAATGATTCATCTAAGTCAGAACAAAGGCAATAAAAATGTATTGAGTACACTGCAAGTGAGCGGAAGGCAGAACAGACAATACAGCAGAGACTGTCTGCCAGGAGGCAGTGGGGTGGGGGGTAATACTTAAATCAGGAAGGTGAGGAGATATGAGGACATACAAAACTTTTCTTTTTTGGCTACTGTGCCCAGTTTTAAGCAGCTTATTGGTTAGTTAGGGCCTATGGATATTTTGAGGTGGGCATCCTGATGGGCCTGTCTGTATTCCAGCAGAGGGCTTGCCTTGGGCTCTTTCTACATTCCTTTGCTCAACCCTGTTAGTGGAGTCTACAGAAATATGCTGTGAAAACAGGTGCACTGGAATATGGTGACATGATATGAAAATCCCATAAAAATTTGGTGGGTAGAGGACATGTTATATGTAGCACGTTAGCTATAGTAGGATCACTCAAAACCTAGTTGAGATGCCCTCAGTCAGTAGTACACTGGTAGACTAGAAATAGGAGGGATAGAAGAGTAACTTCCTAAACTGTTAGGTTAGCTGGAGCCCAGGGACTGTGGAATGATGCTTAGTGAATCCATGGAGGTGAAATAATTCATGGATGACTAACAAAGCAGAGGATAAAACAGTGGAAACAATGCAAAGACTGAAATGTGCTGGTTATTGATAAACAATGCAATATTGCCCTTGCCATGGATATATTCTTCCTAGGACTCTTATATTTCTGCTGAACTCATCAGCAGAGGCAATGACAACTTTTGTTTAGGTTTCCTTCTATAAGGATGTTTCTATAGCAAATAGCTTGGGAATAGATAGTGTCTCCTGGTTCAGAGGGCAGGTTTGCTTGTTGCCCGATGTAGTAAAGAACATGTCTCCCTGCAGGGGAAAGATTGAGCAGCTTTGCTTGCAGTCCCTTGCATGGACTGGAATTCCTTCAGCTCAGAGTTCCTCACCTGAGATGCAAATGTACCGATCTACCACCTGCACCCTTCCACCTGGCCACTTCACATTGGTCTTGTGGGACTCAGATGACCTGGGAAATGACGCAAACACACAGTTCACACCACCTGCTGAGTAACAAAGCACTTTGTGTTTGACTCAGGAGTCTCCTGTCTTCTGCTAGAAACCATGAAACTGTGACGGGCTACCTTTTCAGCCGGTAAGCAGGGTAAAACTCTCATAACCTAGGAGGCATCTAAGCTATTTTGTGAGAACATTTTCATCACAGTTCTGATTTTCAGAAACACGGATGCCTTCAGTGCAGTTTGTTATAGAAGGGTCATGCCACATCAGTACTGTCACATAATCCACTAATTGGTGGCATAAGGAGAGGGTATGGGGAGTCTGGTCAAAATGAGATCTTTTTAAGGTGCATGTAGTCTGCTTACAAGGGCAGAATATAACACCTGTAGAAGAGGTCCCAGTAGGACCACGTTTTCTCCCCATGAATTCATTCACGTCCACTGCCCAAATGCTTGTCCAAAGTTCTACGATCTGCTATTATATTATCCGCCAGTTTTGATCTGGACTAGGCTCGTAGCTTTTGAGTCTTTTGCTTTTCACTGCTTGAATGTAATGTTTTTGATTGCCTAGCCCCAGCTTCGCCTCGTGGACTTCTCTACACTGCACTTTCATTTCTTGTTTTGGGAATTTCAACCCTGCAGACAGCCAACAAAATCAAACTTAAGCCCATCCCTATTTTCAAGCATGCATTGCTGCTGTGACTTTAAATAAAAATGCTCAAGTTACACATGACAGAATCTCATCTATTCATTCTCTTCTAAGGATATTTTAAATTCCCACAGATCTTCCCCACAGTTAGAGAATTATGGCAATCTCACGATCTATGTGCTCAAACCATACTTATAATCAAATTAACAAAATACTAGGAAATATGAATCTGTTTTAGAATCTAAGGACAATAGATTGTTAACAGTAGATTCAAAAACTATTCTCAACATTGTAATTAAATGTAGTCACAGAAAATGTACTGACTTTCTAAAGGAATGTCAATAAAAAAATTCAGGATTCTAATTCAGAAAAGATATGGAATAAAATCAAATAGTTTAATAAATTACTTCCTGCAATTACCACTAAGATAAAAGCACTGTTTTAAATTATACTGTTACATTGCTGACAAATTGTGCCTTTAAGAACCAATTATAAAACCTACTATATTATGTATGCAGTTGATAGAAATACCAAAAGGCTAATAGTGTAAAAATAAGTCTCTAGAAATCTCTGAGGCGTAAAAGAAATATAACTATCATATTGCAACATTTTATTTGCCACATTGAATGATAATACTAAAGGTTTTTTGGTATATTATAATAACTAGAGATGAATCATTTCTACATATTTATTATAAAATAATATAACACATTACTCCTAATAGATACTTATTTAAATTTTTTGCTGTTGTTTATTTTTGAGAGAGAGAGAGAAAGCATGAGCGGGAGAGGGGCAGCAAGAGAGGGAGAGCAAGAATCTGAAGCAGGCTCCATACTGTTAGCAGCAAGTCCAATGCAGGGCTCAAACACACAAACCATGAGATCATGACCTAAGCCAAAATGTGACACTCAACCGATTGAACCACCTGGACTGAAGTATAGATACTTCTAAAAACTTTGTTTTTAATTTACATTCAGTAAAAGTCACTCTCTGTGATATATAGTTCTGTGAGTTTTGACAAATGCAGAGTCATTTAGTCACCAGGTTGAGAATGACATATCTCTCAAAGTCCTTCATATTTTGTGACCCTACCCCCTACCTGTGTTCTTTATTGATCTGGTGTGTTCTGTAGATCTAGGTGTTTGCCAAATGGAACCATACAGTATCTATCCTGTTGGGTCTGGTTTCTTTTACTAAATAAAATGTATTTGAAATTCACCCATGCTGTTGCATTTATAATTTGTTATTTCACATTGCTAAGTATTACTCCATTGTTTGTCTATCTGTTTACACTGAAGAATATTTTCAGTGATTTTTAATAAATACACTGTAAGCATAAATGCTAGATTTTAGTGTAAAAATAAGTTTTTATTGTCTTGAACAAATACCTACAAGTAGGATTTCTGGGTTATAATAAATGTGACTTTATAAGAAATTTTCAAACTGTTTTCCAAAATGGCTATTCCGTTTTCATTCGCACCAACAAAATATGACAGTTTCAATGCTCTATATCCTTACCAGTATTTCATAGTCTAACTCAAATTTTTGTTTTTTATTTTTATTTCTGATGTTCTAATAGTTGTGTAGTGGTATGTCAGTTTAGATCCAATTTGCATTTCCCTAATAATGCTTGTTGTGCATGTTTCCATACACCTTCTAGGGGTGTCTACTCCAATTTTTGACCCATTTGGGGGGAGTGGAGGTTGTTTGATTTCTAATTGTTGGCTTCTGAAACTCCTTACATATTCTGATATTGTAGCCACCTGAGCCGAGATCAGTGAACAGGATACAGGAACACAGATTGGCGTCACACACACTTCTTTATTCAGCGCTGGGCATGCTTGGGGAGCACCCAAATCAAGCAGCCCCGAATAACAGCAGGGGAGAGCTTATATTTTTGAGCTTATCAGGCTGGACTAGACTCCCAGGCTTTTGACTAGGATCTATTTCTCTAAGATACAAATATCGCGTATTTAGGTTTTAGCATGGGAAAATGCACACATTTTGCTAAATTTATACCTAAATATTTTATTCATTGCTGGTGGTATTGTAAATGGTAATTTTTTTTAATTCCAAAGGTTTTGTTGTATATAGAAATAAAGCTATTATATACTGACCTTGTATAATATGATATTACTAAAATGACTTATTAGTTCTAAAGCTTTTCATAGATTTCTTTATGAAGAGATTTTATTTGTAGAAAAACATGTTATCTATGAATACAGATGGCTTTATTTCTTCCTTTCTAACCTGAATTAGTTCTGCTGCCCTATATTCAAGTTCACTGATTCTTTCCTTGACTATGTCAAGTGTACTGATGAACCTATTGAAGGCATTCTTCATCTCTATTACTGTTTGTCATTTCTAATATATACCTTTGATTCTATTTCTATAGTTTCCATCTCTCTGCTGAAATTAATTGATCTTGCATGTTGTCATTATACTCCATAAAGCCTTTTATATAGTAATCATAATTATTTTAAATCCCTTCTCTAGTCATTTGAATATCCATGTCAACATGTTTGATCTCCTGACAGTATAGTGTCGGAGATCTATGTGCTTTTCTATGTGCTTCATAATTTTTTACTCAAAGCCAGGACAGTACAGGACATCTGTTCCGGGCAGTAGATACTGAGGTGAAGTTTTTATGATTGAAAATTGATATACCTTTTCTTATTCTCTCTCTTAGTGAGATTGAGCCGATTCAATTAATAAATGAGCAGAGTCAGGGTTTGTCATTGCCATTTTTACCCTTGGTGCACCACAGGCTTCAAATGCCTCCAGTGACATCATCTGTTTAGGGTGGGAACTGGTTCACAGAGAGGCTTTTCACAGTACCTATTCTGTCCTCAACCGAAATTATCCTTTTTCACCTCAGAGAAGATCTTTCTATGTTCTTATAATTCTCTTAGCAGTATTACATGGCAACTTTTTACACAACACTCATATTCAGTGTGGCAGGATTGTTTGGGGGCATGTGATGGTTCTCTGTTGTACTAATTAAACCTAAGTTTTTGACCAATTCTGCATCTCTGTGTTTGGGTGGCGTGGTCTTTTCAGAGCTCCTATCTCACTCGCAGGGGTAGTTGTGGGACCAGCAAGTATTCCTGTCCCTCCTCAAAAGGAGAAGTTTTTATATTTATTGCTTTTTTCTAGCAACACAGACTTTTCAGAAATGCCCAAAGGAGCTGTTTGTCGACTCTCCTCTCCTTAATTTAAGTCTTCTGTTCTGTAGAGAAGGTGGGGTTTTGTGCCTTTCCCCATACTGCCTCTTCTCCTAGCTCAGTCCTGTACTGTGAAAGACATCTTGTTAAACATCTTGATAAATTGTGTGTATGCGTGTGCATATGCTGTGAGATTTGTGGAGAAGAACCTGCAAATAAGTAAATTTCCCTTATATCTGGATCCCCTACGAACTTTATATTGTCTTCCTCTTCCATATTTGGTCTTTTCAAATTTGTTAACAATGTTATCTTTCCTTCTGCCCAGCTGCCTCATTCTAAGGAAGAGAGAATTGTCCTTGATGGGGCTCCTGGGTGACTCAGTCGGTTAAGGGTCTGACTCTTGATTTTGGCTCAGGTAATGATCTCAGGGTTGTGGGATCAGGCCCTGTGTCTGGCTCTGCACTGACAGTGTGGAGCCTGCTTGAGATTCTCTCACTCCCCTTCTCTCTCTGCCCTGCCCCTTCTCTCACTCCCCTTCTCTCTCTGCCCTGCCCCTGCTCACTTGAGAGAGAGAGAGAGAGAGAGAGAGAGAGAGAGGAAGGAGGGAAGGAAGGAAGGAAGAGAAAGAGAGAGAGAAGCAAGAAAGAAACTGTTTTTGAAAGTGCTTATCTTTCTTTAGATTTCAGGCAGGTTGGTTACTCTGCAATTTCAACTTTCTGATGGCTTAAGAAGGTTGTGAATTTGTTGTTTGACCAACTTTTCATTGTTGTTTTAAGGGTGGAAGCAATGGTATTTCCAGCTTTCTTAATTCCAAATTGAAGTCAGAAATCTCAATACTTACTCTTTAAAATGTTAAAATACACAGATATCTATTTCTAATTATTTAAGTAGATTTATTTATTTTGAGCAGGTGGGGAGCAGAGAGAGAATCCTAAGCAGGCTCTGCTCTGCCAGAACAGAGCCCATTGTGGAGCTCAAACTCACAAACCATGAGATTATGACCTGAGCTGAAACCAAGAGTCAGATGCTTAACCGACTGAGACACTGACGTGCCCCATTTCTAAAATTTTATTAGGCATAACTTGTATGCCTTATTAAACAATATTATATTAATTAAAACAGATTTTCCATTTTGCTAAGGATGGCTGTGGTATCATGAGTACTTGAAACAATTGTCAAAGACAAAAAACCTAACAAAGAGATCAATGTTACTCATGCTATTGCTTTAGGGAGCATACGTCAGATCCAAAAATCAAGGTTTCCTGCAAAGTGGTTTTGTCCTGGACTTTGATAGGGAAGATGATATCAGCTTGATGATATCACTACCTGATCATGAAGATAAGTAATCTAAATAGTTAGGCATCAAAATAATGATTTCTCGAAGTATAATATTAGCTGAAAAAGTAGGAAGTGTGTTTAAGGTAGTACAATATAATAGAGTTTTAGGAAACAGTATTATATTTTATTTATGGATGCAGACATATGAAATAAAGCTATTTTTAAATGGCAGAGAAAGGATACACACTAACTTCCATAGCTGTTTCCTCTGGAAAAGCAGGCAAATAGATGCAAGCGTAGAGCTTTAGAGAGAGGCATAACATTTTATTTCTGAAAAATAAATCTAAATCTGAAAAATAAGTCTGGCAAATATATGTTCATAGGTACCCATTTTCTATTTTTTTTTAGAATTTGTAAATATTTCACAAATTTTAACATATTTTCTTTTCTTCTTCCTTTTCCTCCCTCCCCCTCCTCCCCTTCTTTTCTTCCTCCTCCTCCTTCTTCTTTCTTCTCCTCCCCGTCTTCATCCTCCCCCTCCTCCTCCTCCTTTTTCTTCAGGATGAATGTCATTTACTTGAGCCCTGGATACCAAAGTTAGCCACAGATGTAGCATACAGGGGCCTGAAGTTTATTTCTAGGTGAGGCCACTATCTACACCGTGGGACTTGGTAAGAGAGGAGGTATGAGAAGGGGTCAGGAACCACTCCTCACTCTAATATATGGAAAAGCAAAGTAAGATGGTCTTTGGGAATGGCACATTTGAAGGGCTCTACAGACTGCTATCAAATGGGTCACTCTCTTGGTTATAAGCCCACAAAATCACATAGAAAAAAGTTTTAAATATGTACCAGTAGGACACAGATGAAAGAGAACTGAGCGTAAATCAGTGACACTGCAGGAATATACAGATGGGGCTATTAATGGGTTAAGGCTTTAAATAGATTCTCCATCTCTGCACTTTGGCATAGAATAGATGCCACTGATGCATCCTCCTCCCAAGACACATTAGATATCCTGGGCTGCCGGTTCCTAACTCCACTGTTCACAACGATGAACTCACAGGGTGTGGGAAACGGAGCAGTGTCCGCCCACAGGCCTATACCCGCTCGGGGCCCGAGATCTCTGAGAAAATTCAAGATCGCTGGGTTGAAAACAAGCCGAGAGGACTTGAGCGTATGCCCGTGGGAATGTGGCCTGTTCTTTAGTGCACAGATAAGGATGTTTTGTTTAAGGGAAGCCAGCAGTAAATAGCACAGCGCGTTCATTCCCCCTCTGTGTTTCATCCTGCCAGAAAGACTCCTATCGTATCTTGTTTTTCTGCCGAGACCGCTCTTGCACGCTGTGTACGTGCTATAGCAGTACCAGATGTACATTGTTGCCATGCTTCGCTAAGCTTTTGTAACTAATCATTGTTGGTTCACATCTCTGTGAAGGCATGTATGAAGATGCATACTAAAGTTCTGGACCTCGGGCTGTTGGCTCTGGGTCCCCTGTGCCTCGCTATACTCTAGTCTCTTTTTCTCAGTTCCTTCGCCGCCCTGGGTCCCAGATCCTTCAAGGTCGACAACACGAGTCAATGATGTGCGAGGTGTTGGCATGTGATCTACTTCTATGAAGAAAATATTATAAGTTTCCTTTCTCAAATGGAAGGAAAGTGGAGTTACATTTAGATGTTGTGGCGATATATTGTGCACTTAATATCATCCATCATATGTGATACAATAAGAAAAGAGGAGACCTGATGCCTGGTCACGGGAGAGATGATAGTCGGCAGAAGCACAGGTGTGCACATAGAGCAGCTGAACTCTATGTGCTTTAAGTATATCATGTCGTGTCTGCCATGCATGTGTCTGAGATACAGGAAAAAAAAATAATGTAATACTGACATTAATCCAAGAATTTCCCTGCCACAACAAAAAACAAATCCACGTGATGGCTGTAAAGAAATATTAATGGCATTTTAGCATATAAACCTCAAAATCAATACAATTTAATGTTAGAAATTGTTAAGTCAGAAGGAAAATTCTTACAACAATAATGTTTTTGCTCAAAACACCGTTGAAACTCTTTCAGACTAAAATGTATTATTTTGCATATCCTCAGATTACTAGTTTCTCTTTTAGAGAGAATTTCTTTTTGTTTTTATCTTTAATTGGTTTTTAATTATGAAATATTTTATTTTAGGCATATTTTAGGCATATTAGAAAGCATGGGGAATAAGATAAGAAGCATCTATATTCTCATTACAGATCAGAAATGCTTCTAATTCCCAAACTCTACCAGATGTCATCAGAATCCTGATTTGAGTATTTCGATTCCCATAGACATCTTTTTCATTGTGATCATGTTTTTATGTGTGTGTGTGTGTGTGTGTGTGCTCGCGCGCACGCCCACGTGCGCACCCATGCATGTGGTGAGAGCATCTAAAATCTACTCTTTCAGCAAAGGTTTTTTAAAACAGCCAAATATTATTTAGTATCAACTTAGTAAATAAACCAGGACACTGAAAATCTTAATATTACTCAAAATCTCAGACAGCAATTTCAAAAGGGTCCACAAACGTTTGGATAAATGGAGACAGCTCTGAAAAACGTGTATTAATTACCATGTTGGATAGGCCAATGGGCATGCCTTTAACTGTATTTTTCAGCATATGTATTTTAAAAAAACAACAACAGGAAAAGAAAAGACAGGGTTCAGAATTTCATGACCATGTATCTATTATCTACGTGTCCAATATAGTTGCAGACAAAATTTTAGGATTTCTCTTTCAGTATTCGCTGCCTTAAAAAAAGAATCAAAGCTTGCTTTATACATTATACATAAGCCAATACAGAGATATGCTGCACAATGATTCCATTGGTGAAATAAATTCTGAATTATTATATATTCTCATATTCAGATACTCTACTTGGTATAAAACTTTATAACATTTTTTGTAACATCAAAGGTTTAATTTCTGAGCTACCTGATATACTAAAAATAATGTATTCCTTACTTCTTTTAATCCAACTTCCTGGAAAGAACAAATTGGAATGTCTTAATATATTAACTTTCTATTAAAATGCATACAGATTTCTCAGATGTAGGGAACCAATTTGACAGCCTTATGAACTTTATATCTACTAAAATGCCTCCTCCTATTTGACATAATAGCTTTAGGAGCCTGAATACTAGTATTGGAAGTAATCTGTCAATATATATGTTCTGTTTGAGTCATTTCCCTGTGGAAATCTACTTGGATCAAAGAGAAAACTTATTTTAATGACTCTATCATCACATTGTCTTGATGGTACATAGTGACCCATGAAATGGATTTAACTGGAATTACACTTTTGCCTTTGGTCTGTGGCCAATGTTATTATTGACAAAATGATAACTATGCTTTTATTGTTTGTTTCTATCATTAAGATTGATATTTTAAGCTAGTTGGAAAAGCCATGTTTCCAGACAAAATTCACTCTACGCCTCAACATCTTCCGTTTACTGAGATGATAAATATTAGAAGACTGGTTAGAATCTCTCACGGTCCACAGTTAAATTCTCATGATTGACGGAAGGAAAGCATAGACCTCCCTCTCAGTGCAACGGAAGATTTCCCCTCAAGGGCATGCCAGAACAGTGCAGGCAGGCCACACCTGATCTTTAATGCCCGATGGTCAGGCAATCTGCCACCTGGTCAACCTGACTCTGAAATCAGAAAGAATGGCAAAAACGATGACAGAAAAAAACTCTGCCTAAGTAACAAGAGATCTCAGGTAGAGTTCAGAAGAAAAACCCTGACTTTCATAATGTTCGTCATTATTTTCAATACATCTGGGTCATAATTGATTACCAGGTAAATAATTACTTCAACCAAATAGCAGAACTAGTTGAGGTCTAACCTGTGCACACTGTCAGGCAAGAGAAAATACAAAATTCTATTGATGCCCAGCCAAATGAATTCTTTTAGTTTTCAAATCCTTTGATGACCTCCATATTTTTAAACCATTATCCTTGGTAACATTCAAGTAATTCTACCCAGTAATTTTTTAATCTCTGAAATGTGAAATAGACTTTAAAAAAAAAAAACCTTGCCCAGTATATAGCAGACATAAAATTTTTATTGAATAAATACATTTATAAATTAAAGAAGATTCTAAAATTATTCAGGCACGCTTCTCGGTGGTAAACTCTATTTCTTGACAAAATATTTATACTTAATATTTCAATTTTCATGTACTAAGTTGTTAAACGTTAGTTTCCTTGGGCCATAATCTATAGCATAGTCAGCTAATAAGAAGTTAACTAAGATAAGGTTTATGACAACAAGGAGTCCCCAGACTGTTATTAACAAAAGGCACACCTCACATTACTACTTATAACCTTCTCCTTTATGATCTTTTTATTGTAATTAAATCCTCCACAGTAATGACCAATTCTTGTATTTACAATTGTGTAATGAATGTGTAAGATGCTGATATTGACCATGATGACATTCTAGGTCAATTGGTGCCAAGTCAAAGCAATCAATAGTGTTAAGAAAACATGACGGGCTGGTCACAAGGTGGAAAACCTCTAGCTTTTCTGGATGCATAATTAGATTCAGTAAATCCATACGCTTCTGAATCAAGCAACTATTATCACACAGCATTTTTTTTCCTCTTTACAGTGTTTAAGAAAAAACATAATGCTATCTGATAAGTGCTATACAAGTGCTTCCATAACTGTTATAAAAGCACAGAGAGAAATAAATGCTGCAGGTGTTGAACAGAGAAGGATTTCAGAAAACATGTAAAGTGGTGACGGAATGTGAAACTAGCAATATTTGTCAAATCCACCAAAACCCAAGAGGAATTTCCAATAGCAAAAACATGTTATGGACTGACATAAAACGGCAGGACAGTAAGATTTGAGAAGTTATTGCACTAACCCCCCATTGAATTCTGCTGTTTTAAAATCTCTGGTACTTCACTTAGAAGGTCCTTCTAACTCTGTAGCATGGTATCTATTTTGCTCTGTTCAGAAGTAGCTACCTAGGGCTGGTAGTTTATTACTAACTTACCCTCTACGTTCCTTGGGTTACACTTCCCAATAGAGCAACATGGCCAAAGGCAGAAATTACCAAATGATGGTGCAATATAACCTGAGCTGTGATCTCAGCAGTAGGAAGGGTGGAAAGACAAAAGCCAAGGGAACAATAAGAGTTATGGTCATCTATGCTCTGTCTGACGTTGCAGGCACTTCAAACTACTCCAAACTGCATAAGGGTAACTTTCTGTCACACTGCTGCACAAATAGCCTCTGAAAGCAAAAGTTTTCCTCTTTGCCCAGCAGAGAAAAATCAGATAAATGACCTAGACATGAGAAATTTGCTTAAGGTCTGTGCACATCAACCATTCTTTCCTGATTAAAATTTTAAAGGATTTCAACAACATCCTGACAGATGATGGTGATGGAGGTCAGCAGGGTTGGGATGGTCAGGTTGTTAATGAGAATCCACTAATCTTGTTTACTGGCTACTAATAGACCAAGTGAATATCTCTTGTGTGGAGAAGAATAAAGGATAACAATGGGGAGGGGGGAGGAAAAGAAAAATAAGGAAAAGAAAAGAACTTGAATTCTATGATAAGAACTTGCCCTCAAAATATTAGCAAAAAATGCCAAAATATAGTCTGAGCAGAATATCCCTGGTGTGACCTCTAGATAAGGCAAGTAAAGGAGACAGAAGCAGAGAAAGGAGGAAGACATTTGCACTTGTACAGAGGGCAGGGAAAGAAGGGGTGGTAATGAGGAATGGAGTGGGCCATTATTTACATCTTTGTCACACTGTCAGTACTCCTGAGTTCACTGTGTCTCAGAGTTTTGCAGGCAGTGTCTGGTATTGGATGGGTTGAGTTTCAGCCTATACCCCAGAGCATGAAACAAAAAAAAAAAGTAAAGAGATATTACTCCTGCCAGAGTTGGACACAGAGGTCCGTGCCTTTTTCTGTCTCTTGCGTGCAATAAAGAAATTACCCATGATGCTATCTGAGGAAAGCAGAGGGAACATCTTTTCACAATAACTTTGGATAACAGGCTAGAGCCAACACTTCCGGATAGTAAGTTGGAAACAAAGCTTTGTGAGAAAGTTGACACCATCTCAGAGAAAGAGAGGAGAAGCCTGTATTCCCTTAAATTCTCATATCTGTTACAGAAGTGTTATCAGGACTATCTGGGATCATATACTTTGTTTTTAAATGCCCTCCTTCAACAATGTGGTGATACTGTCCAGTGACTCTGTAAAGGTAGATGGAAGAAATGTTAAAAAGTCATGCGGTAGGTGGGCATGTCCAACAAGCACATTCAAATTGGAACATTATGAAAGGCTTTGGGGGCCAGGGTGTAAGTTCTGGAGTTTTATATTCTTTAATCTATTTTTTAACGTTTATTTATTTTTGAAAGAGAGCACAAGCTGGGTAGGGGTAGAGAGAGAGGGAGACAGAGGATCCAAAGCTTCGAGCTGTTGTTGCAGAGCCAGATGCAGGACTTGGGCCCATGAGCCCCGAAATTATGACCTAAGTGGGAGTCAGATGCTTAACCAACTAAGCCAGCCAGGCATCCCAGTTCTGGAGTTTTAAATCAGTGTCTTACATTACTCAACAACAGTGTACTTTTCACTTACCTACACATATGGAAGTATCTTTTGGTACAAATAAAATTGAAGGACCTAGGAACCTCAATTAAATATTGTTAAATTAAATATTACTACATAAACCTCATTTTAGTACTACACGGTGTCAAAAGGCATGGGCAATCTTGTGCTGCTTAATTTAGACACCTCACCAGCTCCCCTGACTTCACTAAAGCATAGAGAAAAGTTCCTGTATACTGTTGATATCTGCTATCTCATTGTAGGAATAAAGCAATTGTCACGATATTGACTTGAAGAAAGTGAAGGAACTGCTCAAAACCAAAAAGAAGTTGGCTGACAGGATCAGTCATACCCTTGAGATGAGTGAAAATTCATGGGTGGGTGGGGAATGAACTTTGAAAATACCCTGTGAGGTGTCATAGATTTGAATCCAAAAGAAGGGATTTTAAAAAAGGATTCAAACATCTTCATCATGATCCCAGTATTAAATTTTATGTAAACAGGCATGCCTTGATTAAACAGAAACTCACTTGAATAGGAATATTTCTCCAGAAGCCACCTATGAGAAATGTACTTAAAGAATCTTAAGGTCTACATGTAGAGAAAAGAAAGGAATTATCGCTGAGAGAATTAAAATAGAAGATGACTTTCCAGATATCCAGGGCTTCCAACACGATGATATAAACATCCAACTTGCAAACTTAAAAATGAAGCATTTGCATTTGCTTGTTCAAAAATGGAACTGATAATGGTAAAGCAAATGAAAAGAGTCATTTCATCCAGAGATTAGAGCAAATGACTGTCAGCAGGACTTGGCATTCAAAATTCAGAAAAAAATCAGACCTAAGGGCCTGAAATCTGATTATAATGATTGTTTAGGAGAAGAAATACCTTGGACACCTAAATTTCTAATTTACAAATTTAGTAATAATGGATTGCTGTAAAGAAAAAAAAAAAGTCTCCAGAAAATGATGAAACATCCCTTTCATCAGAGAGCCTGGAGATTTAAGAGTCTTCACTTGGTTTTTAAATGAGAACAAAAGTCATAAAAACAGAGCTTAATGTTACAAGATAACATTGTTCAAGATAACATTGGTCCTCTCCATTTCCTCTAGAAAAAGATATCAGATCTCAGATGATGTTTCAAAACAGAAACAAGCTTTAATAACAGATGCTGTTTTGTCCTTCAACTTCAAACAGGTTTCATAGCCAAATATTATAAACTGGCGAAGCCAGTCTGTGCGGACCTGGAAATTGCAATAATAAAAAGGCACTAGAGAGAGTTTTACAATCTAGAACAGTAGCACTGATACATTCATACACTAGAGTACATTAATTCAGATGAGACGGTTTAAAATTCATATAATAAACATTAAACATTAATTCTTAATTGTTTAAAATGTATAATGTAGTATATTACTTATAAAATCTAAATAACTAGGTTACACTTAGTCTAGAATATATGGAATAGAGTGTCTTTATGTAAAAATTTTACTATCTGTTTTAAATGCATATATAAATATGTTTTTATATGTCAGGGTTTATAATATTTGGAATCATAGGAAAGAAGGTTTTCAACCTATTTGTTAGTTTTTGTGCAATGACTTTAAGAAAACAGAAACTATGGGGTACTGGGTGGCTCAGTCAGTTAACTGTCAGATTTCAGCTCAGGTCACGATCTCATGGTTCATGAATTTGAGCTCCATGTTGAGCCCCATGTCAGGCTCCACACTGATAGTGGGATACCTGCATAGGATTCTTTCTCTCCCTCTCTCTCTCCTCCTCCCCCACTCAGGCTTTTTCTCTCTCAAAATAAGTAAATAAACTTAACAAAAAAGAAAATAGATATTATTTCTTACTCTTTTGACAAAGGAAGATTGTATGGATATTACCTATGATGATAAAGTTGCCCTTTTTAAAATATTTTTATTTATTTATTGTTTGTTTGTTTATTTATTTATTTTGAGAAAGACAGAGAGAGAGAGAAAGAGAGGAGAGAGAGGTGAGGATGGGCAGAGAGAGAAGGGGTGGGAGAAAATCCTTTGCGCTGTAAGCACAGAGCCACACGTGGAGCTCAAACTCATGAACCATAATATCACGACCTGAGCAGAAACCAGGAGTCGGACACTGACCCAACTGAGCCACCCAGGTGCCCTAGTTGAATTTTTTTGACAGGGGACATATGTAAAGTCACTTTAACAGATTTTAAAAAAACATTTATTTGCATCTTTATCAAGTATTTAAGGAAAGCAAACAAGAGAAATAAGGAGAAAATGTGTATTACCTAATCCATCTCAAATGCATTATGTAATAGCCAATTAAGAGAAAGTGTACTTGACACATGTTTACACCTATACCCAAAACAAAGGAGAAGGAAGTGTGGGGCCCCTGGGTGGCTTAGTCGGTTAAGCGTCTGAATTTCTCTTGGGTCATGATCTCGCGGGTCGTGGGTTCGAGCCCCGCGTCGGGCTCTGTGCTGACTACCAGCTCGGAGCCTGGAGCCTGTTTCAGAGTCTGTGACTCCCTCTCTCTCTGACCCTGCCCTGCTCACGCTGTCTCTCTCTCTCTCTCTCCTAGAAATAAACACTTAAAAAAAAAAAAAAGGAAGAGGAAGAGTGAAGGACGGAGGGGAAGGAAGAGGATATTATTTGGACAGAGTGCTCAAGAGCGTTGATATGTAAAATCCCTGGTTAAAACATTAATGTTTCAGAACACCAAATATAGATTATGATATAGAAAGTAAATCCTAAACATAATGCATATTAGTGCAAAGTCTGTGTACAGGGGCAATCATTGTTTGAATCTAGAAATCTTCCATGTACCAAGTCAGCAAAAGAGATTCTGGCTTGCTGGGGGAATTCTCTGTTGCATAAACCATTCTATGGGTATACTAATCATGATTTCATGCATTTTTCCTAAACATTTATTTACTTGACACTTGGATGCATTATTTATTTTAAAGTTGCTTTTCTGTTTGCCTTTCAATTTTATAAATGTGATTCTGTTCTAAAGTTCATGTTAACCTTAAGGCACTTCTATCTTTAATTTCCACAATTTAATTAATATGGCTATATCCATGTATGTGTTGAAAGCATGGCTTAAATGTTAATAAAATGTTATTTGTCTGCTTGCTCATGAATCACAATTTAATACTGGCCTCTCAAGTGGTCAAAATCAAATGTGGCTTGTGCCATTTTTTTTCTTTTTGGTCGTGAATGAAGACAGTGAACTGTGTATCTGACAGTTTTACATACTTGCTACAAATTCATCTAGACCTTGTATGGCCCAGAAGTGCATGTTGAATTAGAATATCTTTTTGTTTGTTGGTTTATTTGTTTCAGTTTAGCTCTACAAAAGACCTATATTTGTGTTTTAATGAATATAATGTATTGTCAAATTGGCATACATCCAAATGCTCATCCCAACAAGTGCCCTCCCCAGTGCCCATCACCCATTTCCCCCTCTCCCCACACCCCATCCAAATTCAGTTTGTTCTCTGTATTTAAGAGTTTCTTGTGGATTGCCTCCTTCCTTCTCTGTTTGTAACTACTTTTTCCCCTTCCCTTCCCCCATGGTCTTCTGTTCAGTTACTCAGGAATCACATATGAGTGAAAACATATGATATCTGACCTCTGACTGACTTACTTCACTCAGCATAATACCTTCCAGGTCCATTCACGTTGCTACAAATGGCATGATTTCATTCTTTCTCATTGCTAAGTAGTATTTCATTGTATATATAAACCACATCTTCTCTATCCATTCATCAGCTGATAGACATTTAGGCCAAATATTTGTATTCAATCATAATCTATAAGAAACATTTTTTTCTGTTAACCACTATATTATCTCATAACTACAAAAATACATCTTATTTTTTGTTAGTTTTTGGTTTGGGAGGGAGTTTTATAAAAATGACCACAATAAACTTCATGCTTTGCATATTGTAATGACTATCCTATAGCCCCTATGGCTCAACACATATCTTATGAACTTGAAAATTTTGAGCTCAGTAGTTATATTTGTGTTGTTATATGTAAGATTTAAGAAAAATATTACTTCTATTTTTGGTTTAAAATAATGTATATCTATATTAAATTTAAAAAGGTATAGACTTTAGAAAGCATTTTGTTGTATCTTCTATAGACTTTTTAAAAACTGTAATGAGTATTACAAAAAAGCTGACATAATAAGGCAATCAACTAAAATAAAAAGCTATGTAGCTAGTTTACAGTTTCATTTAAAAGCCACCTAAAACAAGGAAAGAAATGGGGAAATGCAAAAGTTAACAAAGAACTATGTGCAATGGAAGCAGTAGATATAATAATTGATGCTGTAGAAAATGGAATCAGGAATGTGGAGGGAAAAAATAGAGATAATTTCCTAAAGTGCTTAAAGAAAAAAAGACATGAAAATTGTATCAGTAATAAAGACAGAAAATGGCAATTTGAATAGATAATTGGCGTTTTTAACAATCATCAAATCTGTGGTGGAGAAATACTTTGCTGACTTTGTATGATCCATGATTTCAGATCCGTAGGTCTTTTAGAGTCTGAATATTTGGTCATAATATCACAGGAAATGAATACTCAGATATAGGTTAGGGGACACATACCCTTCTGTGACATTACACACACACACACACACACACACACAGCCAAAACAGGAATATTTTGATTTGCTAATAATTTAAGATTTTACGACAGTGCAACAATGGTTTTCTCCGTTATTCTGTTTTTATCCAGTTTTGTCATTAGGTATACATGACCATTATAAAAGAGTGTAAATTCCCATCGTTTTCCAAGTTCTCAAATACTTTCTCTGAGATTGGAATTATCTATCACTAGAAGTGTTAGAAATTTCCCATTAAATACCATAGGGCTTCTACCATTCCTGAGAGCAAATCTTCAACAACCATTTTTATTTTTTCTGAGGTTATTGTACGAGTCAGATTTCTTACTTTTTTCCAGGGTCAATATTGGCAATATAGTTTTCTTCAAAATTGTTTGAGCTTAAAAATGTTTTGATATAAAGTTGTATATAGGGTTCTCTGGAAATGTTATTTTAATCTCCTCTAGACCTGCAGCCATGACCTTTTTCTCATTCCACATATATTTGCCCGTTGTGCCGCCGCTCTTGAGTTAGCTCTTGATCATATTTGCCAAAGGCTTGCCTGTATTTATTGATCTTTTCAAAGAACAGCTTTTCTCTTTATTGGTCAGTTCTGTTCTTTTTATTTGCTTGTTTGCTATTTCATTAATGTCTAGTTTTAGAATTAATTCCTTCTCTTCCACTGTTTAGAAATTTATTTCATTGTTTTTCACTATCTTTTTGAATTAGGGGTTTAGTTTATTTCTTTCTACTCTTCTTATGATCTAATAATTATATTTAAAGCTATGTTCTCCTCTGCCACTTTGATTCTTTAGTTTTATATAAAGTCTCTCCCATAGAATATGGAGAAAGGAAAGCATAGTGATTCCACGCTTGAACTTTGGAAATAAACTCCTTGAGTTTACATCCTAGCTCTGTTACCCATTACCTCGGTGAAATTTGGTCCATTATTTAATGGACCTGTGTCTTCATGTGTCTTTAAGTGGGATTAATAAGTATACTAATCTCAGAGGGTTTGGAAGGAGAACTAAATATTTGAGTGTAACTGACACATTTAAAATAACACCTATACACTACAAGCACACAATGAATAGTAGGTATTATTTCTGATGTTGGTATGGTCATAGAGATCTAAGTAGTTAGTGATCTGTATTTTATCTATAAACCCAGTTATTTAGAAGTATAAATCAGATTTTAAAAGTTTATTTTTCATGATTGGAAGACATTTTGTCTATTTTTAAAATTATTGCTTTATGATCACTGAAGTTGACTTGTATTTTATCAACTTTTTGGACATGTTTCTGAGTCTTCTCTTAAACACAGCCACTTTTTGTGAATCCTATATCATACCTGTTTAAAAGGAATTTGCAACCTTTTATGTTGTTTTGAGGATCTGCTGAGGCAAATAACACATTGCTTACTACCTAGCACACATTGTAAAAGGTAGAATGTAAGAAGTTTTAGAAAAGGTAAGACCTAATCACTTCAGGGTCTCTTCTATTTTGGCTTCAATTGGCTTCAGGTATCATTTATAGTAGTAATTTCCTATTAGTATCCTGGCTGAGGTTTACCTCTTCAATTTTATTTGTTGTCTAACTTTCAGAAACTAGTCATAACTTCTGGTCCAGTGACAGAGCCCGTGTATCTTGGGTAAGTTTATTTTCTTGTCATTTAAGTGTTATATTGTTTCTAGAGATTTAATACAGGAGAGTAAGAATGAAGTATGTGATCAGCTCACTATCTTGAGACAGAAGTTATAATAAGTATCATTTAAATGCAACACATTTAAGTAGAAATTAGACAGAAAAATACAAAGACCGAAGGTTTTCTTAGCATACCATAAATGTATATAATACTAACCTCAAAAGAGAATTTGAGTTAGAAACATTAAACAAAACATTATGGGTAAATTTTTATTTTCATGGTATGATTAAATGCATTTAAACTGTCGTAAAATATATTCTCCAAATTTAATTTTAAAAAATTTTAAATGTTTTATTTATTTCTGAGAGAGAAAGAGAGAGTCAGTGTAAGCAGGGGAGGATCAGAGAGAGAGACACACACAGAATCTGAAGCAGGCTTCAGGCTCTGAGCTGTCAGCACAGAGCCCAACACGGAGCTTGAACTCATGAACTGTGAGATCATGACCTGAGCCGAAGTCAGATGCTTAACTGACTGAGCCACCCAGGCACCCCTATTCTCTAAATTTAAAAGAACCAAACACATAAGAGAAAAATGTTCAAAATATAAAGGGATGGTGACAGAAATGTTTATATTGATAGACTTTGCAGGGACTAAGAGATCAAGTTGGTTAAAAAACAGAATATAAAGTATTTAAGATAATGAGTTATAAAAGAGCTTTCATGTATATTTATTAATCTTTGATTTTTTACAAAATTGATTATATCTTTGCAAGCCTCCATTACATAATTATAAAAGTTGATCATATATAGTGCCACAAAAAGTGAATGCATTTGTAAAAGCAAAACTTGAACAGCCAATGATATTGGACAAAACTAAAAAATAAAGTATATTAATACAAATTATTTAGTAGCAGCTATTGATGACAAATTTTACTACCTCTCTCCTCAAATATCACTTTTTGAAGTACGAAATAAATGATTTACTATATTATTATTTTATTATTTTTACTTGACCTGCAAGTAGTTTTTTAAATCAATCTGACAAATTTTTAACCCTGTATTATTTTTCTACTTATGATTAAGTAAGTAGTGTCTAATTTGCCCAATGGGATCAGTGATCATTTTACTTGTTACCTCAGGAATCGAATACAAAAACCTGAGTTAGTATAGGATTTTATATTGAGTCCAGTTACTTTTTGTTTTACTTGTAGTTCAGCACCCTGTAGGGTTGTCTAGTTTGCCCACTCTATCTTCCTCTTCTGAATATCAGAAATCACAATCATTAGTGTGTTTTAAATTCTATTTACCACTTCCTCTTTAGAGCATGCTTGACTCATCAATATTAACTGTTAGCAGTTACACATACTATTTTAAAGAACTCCGTTACATATGCATTTGTGGACATTTTAACAGATAATTGAGGAGTCTCTGATCTGTCCCTTTTCTCTGTCATAATCCAGAGTGACCAATCTATTATTTGACCAGCAAAGAGGCAGCCCAGCATGACAGCAGTTAAACACAGTCTTTGGAATAAGAATGAGTAACTGAATATGAATGTTAGTTCCCTGTTAGTTCTTGGGAAAGTTATTGAACTTATGAAGATCCAGAATCCAAGTACAAATTGCAAACAAACCCGTAACTTCTTGGTAATACAGTGCATAGATTGTACAGGTTAATATACATAAAATCCTTAATAAGTGACTAGCATATAATAAATTTTAAGAAAAATTAGCTACTAGCACTCAGGAGTCATATTAGTTTCAAATATTTTCTAAATAATATACTCATTTATATATATATATATATACACATATATATATATAAATATATATATACACATACATAAATAAATCTATGGAATGCATAAATCAGTTTACTTTTTACTGCAATTTATGTTTTATCTTTTACTATGAGGAGTAAAATATAGAACGGTGGTTTTTAAATTTTTTAAAAACTTTTTAATGTTTACTTATTTTTTGAGATAGAGACAGAGCATGAGTGGGGGAGGGACAGAGAGAGGGAGACACAGAATATGAAGCAGATTCCAGACTGTGAGCTGTCAGCACAGAGCCAGATGAGGGTTTGAACTCACAGACCACAAGATCACGACCTGAGCTGAAGCTGAACACTTATCTGACTGAGACACCCAGGCAACCGAGAACTGTGGTTCTTAAACCAGAAGTCGCTACTTATAATTGGATCCTCATGGTCAGAATATATCCTCCCATTTATGCTTCTTTATTTTTTGAGCATTTCTAATTATAGCATTTCCTATCTCCTCTTCTGAGTTCAGGCTCCATTTCTGAAAAAGAAGAAGCAAAAAAAAAAGTTTTCATAATACTAATTCCCTTTTCAAATATGTATGGATATGATAAACTTCTATGAGTGTGCTGGTGTGTGGCGGTGTGTGTTTACATGCATGTGGTAACAATACCACATTAGGGAATGCCTGGGTGGCTCAGTTGGTTAAGTGTCCAACCTTTGATTTTGGCTCAGGTCATGATCTCACAGTTGGTGGATTTGAGCCCTATATTTGGCTCTGTGCTGACAGTGTGGAGCCTGCTTGAAGTTCTCTCTCTCTCTCTCTCTCTCTGCCCCTCCCCTGTTTGCTCCTGTATGCTGTCTACCTCAAAAATAAATACAAAAACTTAAAAAAATACTTATCGATATAAAAATACTTTAGACTTATTAGGTGTAAGGGGTGCTTTGTGGGTTAAAATACTTGGAAATGTTAATTGGACCTCTCCATACTAAACCAGTATTTAAAACCTGAATTGGCATTTTATTTTTAACAACTAAATCATCTGTTCATACAAGTAACAGTGTTTGTTGATTTGTCTTATAGAAATAATCCATTTCATAAAAAAATGACTGATTTAGTAGATACTTTGGTATCACATAAAAGCTGAAGCTGACTGCAAATGGTTAATGTTTTACCTAAAAATAAACAATGTCTCTACTTTTCAGGAGTGGAGTCAGTTGTGATTCATTTCCTTTGCTAATGCTCTAATTGTTACCTTGGTAAGAAATTTTCATCCATTGTTTTTCACAGAACCCTTGTTGGGTTCTCAGGGCACATATTTAACTAAAACTAAAAATGATATTATAGTCTGTATTCACTAAATACTTTTAAAATGTAAGATTAAAAGGTAACAATGTAAAAGACAAAAATACCAAACCATTCTTGGGAAATAATATGGGACAATTTTGTGCATGGTTAACCAAAATAAATACATATGAAAACATTTGATTTGGGTATTATCAGTCAGGGCTCCGTCAGAGCAGCAGAACCACTAGATGATAATAGACGACTCTTCTGTCTATGTCTGGTGCTTGGGATCAAAGTCTTCAAGGTATGCAGCTAGGAAAAGAAAATGGATATCAAGTAAAGGAAAGTAGGTACAAGCTGCAGGCTATGAGGCTGAACCAGAATACACAAGCTTAGACCCAAAATCTCTTTTGTCTCTGACCATTCTGAAGCCTGCATCTTTGAAGACGCTGATGATGGGGTGGTCTGCAGGAGAAGGTAGCAAGCACCCTTCATCTCAGATAAACAACCCTGCTGATTGGGAATGGGAGAAGTTGAAAGCAAAAATCTGGCCAGATTGGTAGGGCTTGGCGTTTTCAGTTTCTAGAGCTGCCTTAACAAAGTACCACAAAATAGGTGGTTTACCACCACAGAAATTTATTATCTCACAGTTTTGGAGGCTAAGAGTTCAAAATCAAGGTGCCAGCAGGGACATGCTCGTTCTGGATTCTCTAGAAGAGGAAACTTTTCTTGCTTCTCCTCCCTTCCTTGGAGTTCATTGACTTGTGACTGTATCACTCTAGCCTTTGCCTCCATTTTCACATCTTTCTGCCCTCATGTCTTGTGAGGACATCAGTATTATTGAATAGAACCCATGCTAATCCAGTATGTCCTCATATTAATTTAATTTTATCTACAAGGACCCTATTTCCAAGTAAGTCATACTGTAGATAGCTGTCTGGAAGACACAATTCTACCTACATACCTGGCTTCTTCCTGACACTGAGAAGCTAAGAGAACAAATAAACCAACAATATGTTAGTTACAACAGTGTCTCCAACCTCTTGAGTGTAAAGGGGTAGGACTGAATCTCCATTTCTTTTCCATTCAAATCTTATGTAAAATGTAGAAGCTGGAATGGCCCAATTCCAACTCAGAATTGTGTACACTTTCCCCACCAACCTGCAGTCACATCTCTGTCATCTACCGATTGTATATATACACACACACACACACACACACACACACAGGCAGAATAGCTTTTCATTTTAATTGCTTAGAAGCTATTTTCTCTTCCTCTGCCAACCTCTGAAAAACTCCCTGATTATTTCCTGGTGGTAGTAGTTCTGGATTCTTTACTCTGAAGGTTTATCTTTTAGGAATCCCAGCTCTACATGGAGTATGTCCTTTAGGAGTCCCTACTTTGGAAGACCCAAGGCTTTGACTTCCATTTTGTCTGACACTCAAGGCCATTAAAACAGAATGTTTGCCTATCCATCAATTGGTAAATACTTTAGGGGAAAAGTGACTTCAGGATTCTGGTTACCTCTCTTGGTTTCTAATTCCCTTAAATGGATTTACTGTCTTGCTGGATCTATAATTATCTAAATTATTTTAAAATAGTAATAGCTAACTCTTTTGACATTTTCAGCAGAATGATCCCTCCAAATATAATATAGCCCACCATTTTCCTAGAAATAGAAGTCCCACTCTTTTTTTAACGCTAGACAGCATGATTTTAATGTCTATATGAATATACACATATAAAAAATTCTAGTGATGTTTCAATAAAGAAGAAAAAGATTAGACCAACAACCTGTTAAAATGAGTGAAAGATATGAGTGGGAGATTCACAGTTGAGAAATCGCGAAAGGCTAATAAACATATAAAAGGAAGAGCATAGACAATTAGCAAGCCTAGTGAGCCTCATCTCAACTTGAAGTACGACACATAAGAGAAACACAGAGTCAGACCTTGTGTTCAGTGATTTCTTCCTGAGAAGATATTTAAGCTGCTTTTTAGCATTTTTATCCTAAGAACACCATATTCAACTCATAAATTAATGATTTAAGTGCCACATGTTTAAAACATTACATTCTTATGTTCTGTTCTTCCATGCCTCTTTTTCTCTGAGAATGTTGCTCACATTGCACACAAAACTTTGTCCTTCGGGCCATTTCACAACCACCTCATTTTGCATCTGTATTTCCAGAAGATGTTAAAGCACAATCCATATACACTAGTATTTTTTAAATGATCATCAATAACTTGTTTTTAGAAAATAATCTATTTGACCTAACAGCTTTTTTTTATCCAATGATGGAAAAATTACAGAATAGCCAGAGGAAGATTTTAATTTCTCTTCCTGGAAAATACAGACATGGATTAAACTGATTTATGAACTAAATTAATATATTTGGGTGCAGTTCAAGACCAATTGTTACACTGACTTTTATATAACAATTTGATATGCTAGCAAATTCTTTTAAAGGCTTTTCTCAATTTCTTTTTCAAAACAAAACCAATTTCAAAACACAGATACACAATTCAAATATCACATAATTTAAACAATAGCCTACCCAAATTTTGTTACCTGGGGCTACCACATTTTAGGGTCTACCACTGGTCTCATTATTCATATATCATAATTGCTAATTCCATTTCAAGTAGAATGGAGAAAAATTCCAGTAAAGGGCTGGTGATTTTTTAAACTTTTAAATTCTTTTACTTCATTAAAAGAAGTAAAGAAAAAAGTAAAAAAGACATACTTCTTCTTTAAAGAGACTTTGATTTTTACACTGTTTGTCCATTAGCACATTTGCAATTAAGAGAAAATCAATATTACCCTTTGTTCTAATTACCAACAAAAATATTTTTCTCTCTGGGTCTTTCTCCATTTGCAAAATAGAGAATTTCTCTAGATCTCTAAAAGTTTTAAACTGAAAATTGAAAACCACTAAAACATAATGGTGTAAATGATGAAAGTTAATATTTAGTTGTTTACTCCTTCTATCCCATGTATTCTTAACAGCTATTAATAATCACCACATATAAAGTATCTTCTGCTAGCCACCAATTAATTTCATTTCTTCAGAAACAACAAAGGCTAATCCCTAGGAGGATTAGATTTTGCTTTTTGTCTTTCACCGTTCCTTTACTCATTCCTCTCATCTGGGACAACAGTGTGTAGTGGTACCAGCAGGAGGAGCAGCAGCCATCTTTGATGAAACCACACAATATGGAGGGCAGAATGGAAAGATAAACTAGGCCTGGTTTTAGATGATGTTTTGGGCATTTCCACCAGCCTTGAACTCCAGCTCCAGCATTTTTGTTCCATAAAATATATAACCCTATTTAAGTCATTTTTTGTCAAGTTTTCTGCTACTCTTAGTATAATGCAATGCACACATCAAAACAACACTCTGAGCTATGTAATAATATCCCATAGTTAGGAAGTAGGAGGGGGAGCTAGGATTTGAAGCTCCTTTTATAGCTCTAAATCCCATAATCCCATTCTTTTTTCACTCACTTATTATAGTCTTACATACCTTAACAATTTTTTGTTAGTGACTTAAATGCAGAGATAGATGACTCAGTCATCAGATTTGCAGTTTCTAAAATATTGAATGATAGCTAATATACCACAGTCTGAGACTACAACTGTCTTGACATATTGGATTTCTCGTGTCAAGCTTTTTACCATTGATTGAATTTATATTCAAATAATTCATGGTTTGATAAGTCTATCAGACTCTAAGTAGAGATATTGAGTAGATAGTTGAAGGGATCTATTGAGGAACTTCTTCTTTTGTGATTATGGAAGCAAAGGTGTTTCCTGAAAGACCTGTTTTTCTTGATACTTTGCCTTAAACAAATAAGCTACTGACCCCTGCCCACAAAGAAGTAACTTCACCCTTTTTATGCTAAAAACATTGTCTGGTATGCTGAAGATGTCTTCTTTCCCTATAGTATAAGCATCTAAATCACCTACCTCAATCACTATTGATAAAGGTTATGCAGGAGTCTTCTACAAATCTATGTTCCAGGAAATTCTTACATATCAAAGAAGTTTGTCATCAGAAATCATTGTCTAAGGCAAATGCCACTTCTGTGCTATCCCCCAAACACTTAATTATAAAATAAAGTTGAGCCCCAGTCAGAGCAGAGATGCCTGGTTGGTGACCAGAAAGACTCTTGTGGCCTCTCTCACCCTTCCCTCGCTGATACCGTCCATCCTTCAGGGTCCCCTAGACCCCCACCAGAGCAGGCCTCTGACACAGGGGTGTAGCAAGAATATCTATTTTAGAATGTATTCTATAGGGGCACCTGGGTGGCTCAGTTGGTTAAGTGTCTGACTTCAGCTCAGGTCATGATTTCATCGTTTGTGAATTTGAGCCCAGCATCAGGCTCTGAGCTGATAGCTTGGATCCTGGAGCCTGCTTCAGATTCTGTGTCTCACTCTCTCTACCCCCCCCCCCAAACACTCTGTCTCTCTCTGTCGCCCCAAAATAAATAAACATTAAAAATATTTTAAATGCATTCTATAAATTATTTTTATATTTTTTGTACTCAGATGTGCTGCTACACAACAGTTCTTTGATGGAAACAATTGCTTGAGTATTTATGACAACTTTTTGACTCATACACTTAATTTTTTCATGGACTTTAGTTTTAATTCAATTAGCTAAAACATAAATTCACCATCAACAGAAATTCCTCTACACAGTAACAATAACAACAATAAAAATAATCCTACAATTCATCATGTTGCTTTCTAAGACATTTCCAGAAATTAAATATCACAGAGAACTGATTGGCCAAATCAACTTTTTGATATATCACTGACTTTATACTATGGGATTTCAACCTGAAGTATAAAAGTGGTTAAATGAGCATCCAGCTTGTTACTGACATGATTCACTGGAGTATTTGTTACTCAAAGAATTTAATTAGTGGCTAGCAGCTGAAAGAAGCACCTGCTGAGGACAATGCAGATATGTAAAACAGCTGATTACTAACAACAATGGCAATAGCTAAACCATCAGAAACTTCACTCCAGTTCTTCAAGTCCCAAGTTGCACAGGCAACATTAAGAAGGCCATAGATACCTGAACGTACAGTGGGGTACATTACAGGAAAGGAACTCCAAGGTTAGTGAACACAGGTTGCTATAAAAGGCAGTAAATATACTTGTCCTTTGCTCCAAAGGAAGAGAAGACACTATCATTTTCCTCCAGGACTGTGAGCAAACCTACGCTTTGCTATAAAGGAAGTTCCTATCTCTCTCTTCCAAGGCTACTGACCAAACAAATGTCCTTGAAATAGTAATCCAGAACACAGGGCAATCAATGCCTCACCCACAAAACATGTGGTAATGCAAGAGACCTTTGGAGAATGATCTCCAATACTTATCTATTCTAAACCAGTCCTTCCACTAACCCCAGGTCCAATTCCTTCTCAATTATTTGAGAACTTTTTCCTTCTCACTCCTACATCAATCGTTTTTCACTATATTATACCCTTTAGGCAAATAATTGCACGTTTCTTTTTCACATCCCATTTCTCTATATGCTTATAGAGCAAACTCTTTTGCCCCTCAAACTTTCTTCCTTTGTTCTAACATATCAGATTTTTGTTCATAGAATTCCCCTAAAATTTCCCTTGTTAAGATCACCAATAACTAAGATGATCACATCATTTTTTTGACATGATAACACCTAGAATGAAAGAAACATTACTGTAAATTAAACCAAGATAATAAGTACAAATTGAAATTGGGAGCACCACACACACACACACACACACACACACACACACACACACACGAGGATAGATGGTCATCCTGTCAAAATTCTTCACAGGGTTAAATCCAATGGTCATTTTTTAAAATCTTACTTGACAAATTACCAGTATTTGATCACCAAAGATCATATAGTTTCATCAGCTTTTTTTCTGAATATTATAGTTTAGATTGTTCCTGATTGTTCCTTCTCTGTATACTTTGCTCTTATCAGCAACATTACAATGGAAGTCTAGGCTTCAATCACTAATCTAATTTCCTTTTCTATTTTTCTCTTTTCTTATGTGATCTTACCCAGTCTCATGGTTTTAAATACTATTTACATGTCGTGGATGAACAAATTTATTTTTTCAGGGCAGATCTCTCTTTGGAATTTCAGATGACTACATTCAACTATCTACTCAATATCTCTACTTAGAGTCTGATAGACTTATCAAACCATGAATTATTTGAATATAAATTCAATCAATGGTAAAAAGCTTGACACGAGAAATCCAATATGTCAAGACAGTTGTAGTCTCAGACTGTGGTATATTAGCTATCATTCAATATTTTAGAAACTGCAAATCTGATGACTGAGTCATCTATCTCTGCATTTAAGTCACTAACAAAAAATTGTTAAGGTATGTAAGACTATAATAAGTGAGTGAAAAAAGAATGGGATTATGGGATTTAGAGCTATAAAAGGAGCTTCAAATCCTAGCTCCCCCTCCTACTTCCTAACTATGGGATATTATTACATAGCTCAGAGTGTTGTTTTGATGTGTGCATTGCATTATACTAAGAGTAGCAGAAAACTTGACAAAAAATGACTTAAATAGGGTTATATATTTTATGGAACAAAAATGCTGGAGCTGGAGTTCAAGGCTGGTGGAAATGCCCAAAACATCATCTAAAACCAGGCCTAGTTTATCTTTCCATTCTGCCCTCCATATTGTGTGGTTTCATCAAAGATGGCTGCTGCTCCTCCTGCTGGTACCACTACACACTGTTGTCCCAGATGAGAGGAATGAGTAAAGGAACGGTGAAAGACAAAAAGCAAAATCTAATCCTCCCAGGGACTAGCCTTTGTTGTTTCTGAAGTTAAATTTCTGAAAGGGAAACTTCTCCAAACAACTTTCATCTCTACATTGACCAGAACTGTGCACATGACCATGACTAGATGCAACAAAGCCTGCTGATTCTGGAATTTTAAATGGAAACCGTGGAAACTTGAACAAAATTGGAGTTATTTTAGTAAAAAAGAAAAAAGAAGAAATTGGTTTTCAACTAGCAGGCCTGTCAAAAGGATTAATTGAGATAATGTAAGCAAATGCACCCAGCACATTTCTTGATATATGGTACATAGCTCAGTATATATAGGTCCTATTTCTGGTAAACATTCATTGAATATAGTTCTTCTGCTATTTTTATGCATTTATGCCAATGCTGTCTTTAGCCAGTCTGTGTTTTATGATTTTATTAGCAAGAATATTGTAGGAGATTTGGATCCAAAACTTTGTTCAAACCTATCTTTCAAGAGAAGAAATTCCTGGTGGAAGGAGCTAATTGCCTGATACAAAGGATAACAGATAGTAATAAATGTCAAGGTGAATGATAGGACATCAACTGAGAGCAAAAGGGGGCTCTGGGAAGTCTCAACCATTAACATGATCTAAGATGTGAAAGTAAATGAGCCAAGAATTTTAGTTCCTTCCTCTCTCTACTTTGTGCTAATTCTATCCGTGTACAGTTCTTCTGTTCTCCACATGCTCACTAGGAGACTGAAATTTCCAACCAAATTTAATAAAAGCTTTTCAATGTAGTGAGCCCCTCGCAGTTAGGTGATTTTAAAATGCAACACATTTTCATCGTGGAAAGCACTCTTTCTTCCAACCTTCAACTGAGAGTTTGATAAAGTTTTCCTCGGCCTAAACTTGTAGTTTTTGTGCCTGTTATCTTTCAGCACAGCTTGGTCAATCACAAAGGCTCCCACTCCCTGAACAAAATTATACAACCATGGCAACTGCCCTTTGAAAAGGAAATATTGCCATAGGGGGAGGCAGCCAACTCACCCAGGCTCAGCTAGTCCAGAAGTGCAAAGCAGCTGCAAAGAATATCGGAAGGGAGATGGCTGGGACTTAGGGCATTTTGAGAAATTAATTTGAGAGGCTTTCACTTTCTTCACGGACCCCTCTAGTTGAATACCACTTTTCCTAGCCTGGAGCTCCTGCCTGTGGAATTTGCTGTGGCAGGGGGTCAGCACATCCAATATATGACTGGATTTCAAAACAAGCTGACTATATGGTATGGACAAAAATAGCACCACCACCTGTTTGGCAGGACAGGGGAAAGCATCATGAGCTCTGGGGTTAAAACATAATCACAGCAGGTGCCAACCTAAGTAGTTTTTCCTTAATCTATGGTGTTTTATAGTGGAAACACCACTGAAAGACTGTCCTTCACCCTGAAATATGAGGTTTGGATACTTTCAGTATGTACACATTGAATATAATACATCAGTATTTACTCCCTCAAAAAGAAAAATAAATCCAAGAGAAAAATGATTTTGACATTTTTAATCTCTCATGGAGTTTCTGTCAAATATTTTCTAAATAAAACCTTAATGGATAGGCCAAAGTTTGTTTCTTCCTACTCTTTTTACCATCAATAAAAATAACCTCATTAATTTTGGCACTTGAGAAGCATTATTAGGTATTTAACTCATTTTATGTACGACTTGTCCTAAGAAATTGTATATAAAATAATTGTAAAGGAAATTATGGCTTAAAGAAATAACATTTTGATTTCTCTTATAAAGCAAAGACTCTCTCCCTAATTTATATTTTTGTTGATAGAGTCAGACTTTCATTATATGTGTGTATGTGTGTGTACATCTATGCAAACATGTGTAAGGGTGGGCTTATATTATTTATTTGATATATCTTATATATACATATATTTATGCTTATTTGTATAAACAATAAAGAATTAACATATATGAGTCATGAAAAGCATATGTGTGTATATATTAAATAAAAGCACTATAACACAATTTTGTGAAACTATTAACATGCTTTTAATTTGTTTTGAAATTTTCCATTTTTTTCTAAATTAGTTTCAGAAAACATTGACCAGAGTTTTTAAAAATTAGTTTACATAGAAGTTTTATTACTCCAACATTCATGTAAGCTTGTAATTTAGACTTAGTTAACCAAATCTCTTCTCATTTGTGCATTCATGGAATTATATATATGTATTGGAGGATAAAAACAATGATCGGAAACCTTGTAGAACCTCTAGAATGGCCATAATGTACACATGCCTGTACTTATTTTTATTGACAAAGTAGAATGATTACTTTCTGAGCAATTTGTTTCAGACACTAAGTTAGTTGCTTTATGTACATTGTCTTAATTTAATGTTAGTATTTTAATTTGGTATACCTCTCATAACATTCTTTTTACACAGACCTCTATCCATTTAAAAAATAAGGAAACACACCTTTGAAGAGGACAATTAGCCTGCCCACAGCACGCCATAAAGGGAATTAAAGCTAATGCTTAGCTTTGTGAATTTGGATTTATTTTTTTTTTAGGGTAAAATATATCAGTATTGCTCAGAAGTATTATAAAATCAAGGCTGTATTTATATAAATAGAATATTAGATCATCTTTGCGATAGATTAACCCAGAGATTACAAATACTATCATTGGAGGTAGTATCTGAAATACATCAAAGTCAAGACTGTCCAGGAGAGTAAAGCATGTGTAAGCAAGTTAAAATTATCTTGAAATGATAATTTATTATTCTTTTCTATACTTCCATACTGTCTGGTAATTTTCAGTATTTACTCCTTCAAAAAGAGGAGTCTTTTTGTTAGTCACAGTCATCCACATTTCTGACATCAACTGAGATTATTACGGTAAAATTACAAGGAAGAATAAAAAGTTAATACTTAGTTTTTGACCTCCAAAATAAAATTATCAAGCCCTGAGGGGAAACAGTGGTTTTGAAAGCTAAAACTTCATTTAAAAATATTATATTTTGGACATTCAAAAGGTATAAGGAATAATAAAACTATGTAGTCAGCACTCAGCATAACAAATAAAAGTGGTCCCTTTGTATCTCTCTCCAACCAATCACATTTTCTTTCATCTCCTGTATCTGAATTTAGTCAAGAATTATTTTCATGCATTTTCCACTTACTAATATAATCACAAAGTTCAAAATTAAGTGTATAAATAGTATATAGTTAAAATTTATTCCTATCCTTGCCTTCATTTTTCATGTCTTCTATTTTCTTATTCCTTCTCAAGCAACACCATTTTATTTTTATATGGCTTTCCAGAATTTGATTATAACATACATTTCTCTAAACATTTCTCACATGTGTATGTCTTTCTACAAAGAAATATAGTACCATTCTGTTTGTTTTTGTTTTTTTTAAGTTTTTAATTTTATTTAAGTCCAAGTTAGTTAACACATAGTGCAATAATGATTTCAGGAGTATAATTTAGGGATTCATCACTTACATTTAACACCCAGTGCTCATCCCAACAAGTGTCCATCTTAACGCCCATCACCCATTTAGCCCATTCTCTCACCTACCTCCCCCCCCCCGCAAAATCCTCAGTTTTTTCTCTATATTTAAGAATCTTTTATGGTTTGCCTCCCTCTCTCCTTTTATCTTACTTTTCCTTCCCTTCCCCTATTTTGTTTCTTAAATTTCACATATGAGTGAAGTCATATAATATTTATCTTTCTCCGACCTGTTTTGCTTAGCATAATACACTTTAATTCCATCCATATTGTTGCAAATGGCAAGATACTATTCATTTCAATCACTGAGTAATACTTCAGTATATATATACTATTTATATTATATATATATTTATATATAATCTTTATCTATTTGGGATCTTTCAATGATTTGGCTATTGCTGCTACAACCATTTAATCATTGGGGTGCATGTGTCCCTTAGAATCAGCATTTTTGTGGGGCGCCTGGGTGGCTTAGTCGGTTAAGCGTCCGACTTTCGCTTAGGTCATGATCTCGCGGTTCGTGGGTTCGAGCCCCGCGTCGGGCTCTGTGCTGACTGCCAGCTCAGAGCCTGGAGCCTGTTTCAGTCTGTGACTCCCTCTCTCTCTGACCCTCCCCTGCTCATGCTGTCTCTCTCTCTCTCTCTACTAGAAATAAATAAAACATTAAAAAAAAAAAGTATGTTAGAATCAGCATTTTTGTATCCTTTGGATAAATACCTAGTAGTGCAATTGCTTGGTCATAGCGTTGTTCTATTTTTTATTCTTTGGAGAAACTTCCATATATTTTCCCAGAATGGCTGCACTAGTTTGCATTCCCATCAGCAGTGCAAAAGCCTCAGCAATCAGACAACAAAAAGAAATAAAAGGCATTCAAATTGGCAAGGAAGATGGGGCTCCTGGGTGGCTCAGTTGGTTAAGCATCCCACTTCAGCTCAGGTCATGATCTTGAGGTTTTTGAGTTTGAGCCCTGTGTTGGGCTATGTGCTGATAGCTCAGAACCTGGAAATTGCTTCTGATTCTGTGTCTCCCTCTCTCTCTGCCCCTCCCCCACTCGTGCTCTACCTCTCTCTCAAAAATAAACATTAAAAACATTGAAATTGGCAAGGAAGAAGTCAACCTTCCACTCTTTGCAGACGACGTGATACTCTATGTGAAAACCCAAAAGACTCCACCAAAAAAACTGCTAGAACTGGTACATGAATTCAGCAAAGTCACAGAATATAAAATTAATCAGAAATGTGTGGCATTTCTACATACCAATAATGAAGCAGCAGAAAGAGAAATCAAGGAATCAATCCCATTTACAGTCACACTGAAAACCACAAAATACCTAGGGATAAACTTAACCAAAGAGCTAACAAGATCTATACACTGAAAACTATAGAAAGCTTATGAAAGAAATTGAAGACTTAAAGAAATGGAAGAACATTGTGTGCTCATGGATTTGAAGAATGAATGAATGAATAAATGAATAAGTAAGTAAGTAAATAAATAAAATGCTGATACCACCCAAAGCAATCTAAATATTCAATGCAACCCCTATCAAAATTACACTAACTTCTTCACAGCGCTAGAACAAACCATCCTAAAATTTGTTAAGGATTTACAAATTTGAAAAGACCCCAAATAGCCAAAGCAATCTGGAAAAAGGAAACCAAAGCAGGAGGCATCACAATCCCAACTTCAAGCTGTGTTACAAAGCTGTAACCATAATGACAGTATGGTACTGTCACAAAAACAGACACATAGATCAATGGAACAAACAGAGAAACCAGAAATGGATCGACAAATGTATCTTCAACTAATCTTTTTTTAAGGTTTTTGTTTTGATTTTTATTATTTTTGAGAGAGAGAGAGAGAGAGCACAAGCAGAGGAGAGGCAGAGAGAGGGAGATACAGAATCCGAAGCAGGCTCCAGGTTCTGAGCTGTCAGCACAGAGCCTGACACGAGGCTCGAACCCACGGACTGTGGGATCATGACCTGAGCTGAAGTCAGCCGCTTAACTGACTGAGCCACCAGGATGCCCCATGGTCAACAAATCTTTGACAAAGCAGGAAAGAATATCCAATGGAAAAGACAGTCTTTTCAGCGAATAGTGTTGGGAAAACTGGAGAGGGACATGCAGAAGAATGAACCTGGGCCACTTTCTTACACCACACACAAAAATAAACTCAAAATGAATGAAAGATCTAAATGTAAGACAGAAAACCATAAAAATCCTAGAAGAGAAAACAGGCAAGAACCTCTTTGACCTTGCCTGCAGCAACTTTTTACTAGACATGACTCCAGAAACAAGGGAAACAAAAGCAAAAATGAACTAGTGGGACCTCATCAAGATAAAAAACAAAAAAACAAAAAACCTTCTGCACAGCAAAGGAAACAATCAGTGAAACTAAAAGGCAACTGACAGACGGGAGAAGATATTTGCAAATGATGTATCAGATAAAGGGTTAGTTTCCAAAATCTACAAAGAACTAATCAAGCTCAACATCCAAAAAAAAAACAAAAACAAAAACATTATCCAGTGAAGAAATGGACAAAAGACATGATCAGACACTTTTCCAAAGAAGACATCCAGATGGCTAACAGACACATGAAAAGATGCTTAACATCACTCATCAAAAGGGAAATACGAACAATTCCATTTATTTTAAAACTTTATGTAAAGTTTCTTGTACAATTTGTTGTTTTTTCTCAAAATTAAATTTATGACAATCATCTACATTTTTATTATTAAATCTTGTTTACTTACTTTCATTACTGGATAGTAGTGCTTCAGTATATAAGTATACAGCATTTTAAAATTCATTCTACCATGGACATTAAGCTAATATCAGGTTTTGTTGTTCTTTTTGGTTTATTTGTTTGATTTATCAGCAATGAATAATGCTGCTATGATATTATTTTACAGATCTCTTTGTGCACATATTTGAGCATGTCCTTATGCTATATGTGTACCTAAGAGAGGAATTGCTGGATGATAGAATCAGCCCATCTCTGCCTTCACCCAATATTATCAAATTGCTCTAAAGTGGTTTTGCCAATTTACACTACTTCCAGGACTAGAGAGCACTTTTAATTTCACATTCTCAGCTATACTTGCTATTGGCCAACTTTGAACTCATATCATCTTGTTGCTGTACAATGATGTTGATGTCCATTTTTTGCCATTTCCTCATTACTACAATGATATGCAAGTTTTCCTGGTGAGCAGCCACTATTTTAAATTAATTTTATCACATTCTTCTTTCCAATCCCCTGGGAATTTCCCTTATTTCGGCTCTTTACTGAAAAAGATACTAATTGCTTGAATACAACCTTTTGGGTTGTATTTGGTAGAGATGAATGCAATGTAATGAGAGGCAGGGAAGCCAGGGATGAAGAGATGGACCTGACCAGATTAGGTGCAAAGATGCAGAGTCCACATTAAGATATGGACAAATAAGTGTAAGCTCCCAGAAGTGCAGGATGGGTCCTTTGCCCACAGTGGTAAGGGCTGTTTCCAAAAGAGAGACTCAGCGTCTGTGCTTGAGTGCAATTTGAGAGGAGTGAGGTACACTCGTTACACATCATGAAAGGAACTATTGGAAAAGCTTATCATAAAAAGTCTAAGGAAAGATGAAAAAAATAGGAGCCTTGACTTCAACATTTAGGTGGCTATTCTGTAAAGATTGATATAGCTCTACAAGGCAGCCATATGTGCTTAAAATAATAGGGAGATATCAATTTAGAAAAACCATGGAAATTGGACTTTCTAAAGGGTAATAAACTCTCCCAAACCATAGATACTCAAGTAGTGACTATAAGGACATTTGCATTTGGTTGAAGTCTTACTTAAGTCTTAAACCAGCATTTTACAAATATAAGGGAGTGAGTAAATATTCATCACTTCAGCTAAGGAATGAACTTAGTGACCTCTAAATCCCTTTGGATCCATAAGAATTTGTTTATATTTCTAGAGTATTAGTTTTATATTCAAAATTGTACTGCAAGCGATTTAAGAAGAAGTAAAATGTTTACGCTTTTATATAAAACTGTTAAAAGGTTTCTACAGATGCTGTAGAAGAAGACACTGACTTTTCTCACATTTCATTGGGAGATGTTTGACCAATTAGACACGGACAGCTGGGGAGGTGGATGAATACTGTTTTTGCAAATTTTAGTAAGTCATTCACAAGTTGGAGCAGCCAGGAGTGGAGGGCTGGAGAAAGCCGAGGTGTGCTCTAAGAACCCCGACCATGGGTGAAGATGCGGTGTGAGAGACACTTTCTCCTTCCCTCAGATGAAATAAGAAGTGCTTTAATGGGGCACCTGGATTGAGGGAAAACCTTGAAGTACAATGTTCATGGGAGAAAAAGGCAGAAGGAGGGAGAGAGATGGGACATAAAATTATTTTAGATCCTGCCCCCTATTACATGGAGGGAAGAGTACACCTTGACAGAAGGAGGCTCAAGGCAGGTAAGGGATCAGCAGGTTGATGTACACTGGCTAGAGAAAAGGAGAACATTCTTCACACCCTCAGCAATGGCTGGTCGTATCTGAAGAGAAAGTGTCATCTTTAAACACCATTCATAGACAGATCACTGCCAGTGGAATGAGACATGCCAGCCCCTACCCCTCTCTTCCCCAGGCCGCCAGCTCCTAACATGGACAGGTCAGAAGACGTAGATGCAGAATTAGCAAAATTTTTCATCATTATGAAATTATGAAAATTGTTCATTATTATGAATAATGAGGAGGAGCTGGCCCAGTAAAAGGTAAATAAATAAATAAATAAATAAAATTTCCCTACTGATCTCTGTCCTTCCCAACCACACAGGACTGCCTTTAGCAGGCTTGAACTAAAGTTGAGGCAAAAATTTCATTCTGAAGTTCAGAGCTTTTAGAATTACACTGGACAGGAATTATAGCTGAGACTAGTTAAAGGACTAAAGTGACCAGAGGATTGTTTTTTAAATATCATTATTATCTAAGAATGAACAGATAAGCTATCTGAGCTATCTACCCAAATTTTATTACATGAGAGGAAAATAATGGGCCCACAGAATGGGTTTGTAGAGACAGTTATGAGGAGAAAATGTCTCTATGATTGTACTTCTGGGTCTTATTTATTCAATGTAACAGTTACAAGAACATGGAATGAGTTCAGTACTTGGGGGCCAAATAGGATTGGATTCTAATTCTGCATCTGAGAATTGCTAACAGTGCTAAGTTCCTCATTTAACCTCTCTGGGTCTCAAGATCTTATCTGCAACATGCAGACCTATAAAGATTAAATGCAATTATGTATATATAAAGAAACTAACAGATTGGTTGCCACATGGAGAATGCTTGGTATACATACATTTCTTTCCCATAGCAAATAACAGAGTTCCAAGTACATTTATATGCTTTTTAAGTGCATGTGAGTTTACCTCCATTCAGCCAAATCCTTCTAGTTTTTCATCTTCTTCATCATCATAAACAAACAGTGGTGAGTTAATAGAGGGTAGGACAAATTGTGACCCTTGGGCCACATCCAATTTGCCAACTCTTTTTGTAAATAAATTTTTTATTGGAACATAGCAACACTCATTCTTTACGTGTAGTCTGTAGTTGTTTTCATGTAACGTGCTGGCATTTCATGCATTGTAATGGCAGTGTTGAGCACACGCAGCAAAAACCATATGGCATGTAAACCCAAACTATTTTAGTCTCTGGCCCTTTACAGAGAAAAGTTACCAAACACTGAATTAAATATTGTGCTCTTATGCCATTTATCAAGATGATGCCTTTATAATCACTGTCTCATTTAATTTTTATAAAAACTTTATATTAATCTCCAATTCTCAGGGCTTAATATAAAAATAAATAAATGCAACCCTCATTCAGAGTACATAACCCTTTGCAGAGGAAGGTAGCAGGGATTTCTACTCCACACCATCACACAGAGTGCCAGGAGTTTCTCTTTATAGTTACATCTCTGGAATGTGCTTCCTCCTTATCTTCACAGTAGAGGAAAGAGTGAAGGAGAGTTGCTCATTGGCTGGCAAGTTTCTATATGGAAAGGACAAACATCATTTTCACTCATAGCCCATTATTCAGAGCTAGTCACATGGTGTCATATGACCTCACCCAGTTTTACCCAGTTGAGGCAGGAGAACATGAATACTGGTGATCAGTATGTTTCTGCCATAACGTAATGTAAATAATGTCCTATGAAAAGTTTAAAGATTAGCATTCAAGGAATGGGAGAGACAAAGAAACTTCTCCAAGGCTGTACAGCTAGTAAATGGTAGAGCCAGAATTGAAATCTAAGCCTTTAAATCTCCACAGACTACAGTGTTTTTATTGCCATATTCCTCTTTTCCCTAAATAGTCTTCACTGTCCCTTATTCCCCCAATCAGTCCCTTTGTTCCCAATATCAAGTTGGTTTGTAACATGAAAGATATTTAATACAGTAGAGGTTCTCATCTGAGAGGAAACGACCACAGGATTTCTTCTTCTCTATTTGTCTACCTATTTATGTGTCTAGTTCACTTTGGTAATTTAGAAAACATCTGTATACACTTTTGTGTTCATTTATTCAGGAAATATTTGTTGAGCACATACTCCGTCCTCAGTACCTAGAGTCGAGTGGGAAATTGAAGAACATAGTATAAATTTCCTTATAGATTATTTCATAAAATATCTTGGAAAAAAATTCCAAAATAATCAAAGGTGCTTCATTACAAAATCCAGTTGGAGGAGATACCTTTAATATTAATAGTTATTCTCATAGCCAAGAGTTCATTTCTTCATGTTTCATTTCACTGTTCTCCATCTTTTCTCACATCTGTGTAATATACTTGAGAGACTAGAGATTTTCTTCCTG
Source organism: Hyaena hyaena (assembly GCF_003009895.1). NCBI lineage: Eukaryota > Metazoa > Chordata > Mammalia > Carnivora > Hyaenidae > Hyaena > Hyaena hyaena. The sequence goes on along the minus strand of NW_024081299.1, from coordinate 39,144 downwards.
TTCCCATAGAAATGTGACTCGATAATCCAAACAGGGGTCTTTCTTGTGTTTTTATGGTTGTTGTTGTTGGTTTATGTCTAAAACAAACAAACAGGGGCTCCTGGGTGGCTCAGTTGGTTGAGTGTCCAACTTCAGCTCAGGTCATGATCTCTCCCTTTGTGATTTCGGGTCCTTGTCAGCTGACAGCTGTGCTGACAGCTCAGAGCCTGGAGCCAGCTTCCAATTCTGTGTCTCCTCCTCTCTCTGCCCCTCTGTCACGTATGCTCTGTCTCCCTCTGTCTCTCAATAATAAATACACGTTAAGAAAATTTTAAAAAATAACATAAAATAAATAAAACAAATAAAGTCACTTATCTCAACCTAGATTCTTCTACATACATAGAGTCAAAATATTTTTAATAACATTTTTGGAGGAAAAGTTTAAAAGGAAGAAGAGTATGGCTTAGCACACATTTCAGGTGATTGTTTTTGTTTTGTAATTGCACAGCCATGACCAAAACAATATAAGAATTAAATTTTAAAAATGATGTAAAATTTCAAAATATAAGTAGAAATAAGCATTTAGTTTGTAATATTAACAAACTAGTGTTTGTTACAGAATATAGAATATGTTATATAAATATAATGTAATTTATATAAATATATACAAATATTCTGTTTGTAACAGAATATAGATAAGAAAATGAATTGTCTATGTATTTTAGTTTATTCCCCTTATTTTCTGTGTTTAGTAATATACAAAATTAACTTCAAAAATATTAGGACTAACTGATAGGAAGCAGAGAAGAGTGGTAGTTAAGTGCTGGGGCTATCCTTCATTCTTTGTAAAACTTGTCCCCAAAAGCTCAGAGTCTATCAAAGAAATAGTGAATAGGTCTTGCTGAAAAGTTCCTCAGGCATATCATTCAAAATTAGATACACTTTTTCTCCCATACCATTATTCTTGTCCAGAACCTGAAGTAGGCAGCTTTCAGACATGCTGCTTTTTCCAAATTGTAATAAATAAATGACATCCTTATTCATGAGAATCTGTTCTAATTTAGAGGCCCCACCTTTGCATGCACCTTTACCATACAAGCCTCAGGGGAAAGTAATTAAATTTAATAGCCTCTATGAGTTCTAAACAAAGACATACAATAGAATCAATGATGATGATAAAATTCAGGTATTTATAGAAACCAGTACTTTTGGAAATTCAAGTGTAATATCATATTTATGGTGCTCTATTCTGGATGTATAATGATACTTTGTCATTGGAATGCTATTTTTCCCTATTTTTTGAATTTTAATAAGTAATTATTCACTCTTCTCTTTCTCTCAGCCCCTGGAATCAGATACTACTGTAGTGAATATATATTTTCCATAGTTATCTTTCTAAACTCAAAATTGATTTCATTATTTGCTTCAAGAGCAACACAAGGGTGCTCTGCTAACTACCCAAGAATGTGAAACAATGGAAATGTTCACCTACTGGGAAATAGATGCTTGTAAGTAATTCATACATTTTGCAAATGCACAAATCTAAAGTATTTTTTAAGTTTTCAGTTCTTACAATCAGTGTAGGATACGAAAATACAGCTTCCAGAAAAGGATATGTGATGTCATTTAAGCACAAATAGACATAAATTGATCTCAACCTCGCTAAACAGATAAATGCAAACCGAAGCTCCATTGATTCACTCAGATTGACTAAGATTAAAAATTGTAAAATGCTGTAGTTTGACACATTTTTAAAAAAATAAGCTCTTTCACATGTTGCTTGTGAACATATAAACTGGTCAATCCTCTTTGCAGGGTGTATAACCATTAGTTAAGTTATTAATCTAGGTATCTTTTAATCAGAAATTAACATCTAGTAATCATTTCATAGATGTGTTCAAAGATGTATGCACAGTTGTATTCATTTCAGTGATATTTGTAATGATGAAAATACTAAAAAAGGAAACAGCCTCAAACATGTATTACTATGAACTGATTAAATTATGGAGTGCTAGGCAGCTCTTAAGTTTTATGTGCTAATACAGAATAATCAGTAGGGGGATTGTTGCATGATTAAAGAAAGGAGAAAAACAATGTGTCTTGAAAGCCTACTCAGGGGTCAAATATTTAAACAAAAATATATAAGGCTATGTAGGATATTCTAGAAACTAGTGAGAAAAAAAAAAACGTTGCTCTGTGGAAAGTAGTTGGCTTGGGGAAAAAGGTAGGAGGAAATCTTACTTTTCAGTGTATTTGAGCATTTATAATTTGTGTACATTGCCTATTCAAAAAATGATTAAGAAAACAGCAATTTGGGAAACTGTTGTTGAATTGTAATGTAAGAATTACAGACAAGATTATTTAGTTATTACTTTCCATAAGAAACAAATACTAATATATTGTGAGGCTTTGAGATTTATATTCAATATAAATCAATATTGTATTATTTAAGGATATGTATGCTATTAATGAGCCTAAATAATTGTAAAATGTGACTCTTGTTATTCTCTATCCCTACTCCTGCCTTTTATATGGATTCTAATATTTGATTTTAGATAATGATGCTTCTCCTGAAATTAATCTTGTTCCTTTAATTATTCAAATATCCAGCCTTGCCGAAATCATTCTAATTATACTCATTGCTCCACAGTATTAGTAAAAATTACATTTGAATTCAAAATAATTTAAATGGGGTCCTAAATATTCCTACAAGCATTTAGCTATTTTCATATTTTCACCTCTTGAGAAAAAAAAATAAAAATAAGAAAGATTTAATGTAACCAATATCATTGCCTTAACTTAAAAGATTCTGTGTTTTTATGTCTAATGCCATACCATAGAAAGTAGATTAAAATTAGCTTCGTCTCTCTTTTTTGATTTGTTAAATCCCACCTCTCGTATTACCTCCTCATTTACACTTTTAAAAATTTTATGATGTTCATATTCTTTTATTATCTGTTAGGTTAATCAGCAGAGAAGATTTTATGTACATTTTCTAGTGCCTTGCCCTTGAGATATGAAGATTATTATTCATTCTGAATAAATAAATACCATGTAAGTTTGTAATAGTAGATTTCAGGCAACATGTACTTCTACCTGAAATAATCTGTCTGCTAGATTATGCTATCTATTTTCCAAAATAGATTTTATACATATATATGCAAAATAGTATGATGTATTATTAAAAATAACATGTGGCATTTGGAAAAACTTAAAAGATTAGAATGTCTATTAAATTATTTAACAAATAATTTCAAGACTATGATCCTTGTATTTAACATTGCTTTGGGTGGGAGGCAAGGATCAGACCAGCCTGAAAAAAAAGAATTAGAAACAGGAACAATACATACACTTCTTTCATGAGTGAGTCTTGAAATTTTGATTTAGGTTAGATAAATTAAATTACTTTGGCCTGAGATGCATCTCCCCCACACAGCAATATTATTCCCCAGAGTCTATTTTCTACAGCCGTATGTGTGATTTGCAATGATGGCATTCAAAGACTCTGTACCCTTTCTTCCTTCTGTACATATACAGTACAGTAAAGGAACAGGCACAGCAAAGAATAAGTGTCCAGCTTAAATATGTATCTTTATTGAAATTTCTGTTTGTGATTGTTCAAAAATTCTTTACCATAAATTTTCTGGAATAAGCACACTTTGAAAAAAATCTTTATGAAAGTTTCTCTTAGTAAGAAAATAAATTCTTTTCTGTGACCTTTGGAAAGTAATGTGAAAGCTTTATTTTTCATGTTTATTGATGCAAAGTAACAATCATGAAATGCAAAACACAGTCATTACACATACCATAGATTAAGGTAAGTATATGTGCACTGTCCCCCCCACCAAAAGCTCTTTGATGGCTGAGATGTTGTCCCCATAATGCAATGCCTTCACAAATTTTGTTAACTAAACTGTCAATTCTGAGCCTGTGCTATAAGGAATCTTAAGGAAGGATTGAGCAGTACAAAAAACATGGATACTGGCAGTAATTCAAAGTGGAAGAGAAACCAGTATTGATACACAAAACACTTTTAAGTTCCCTAAACCATGCTTTATTTGAAATATGACAAGATTAGCATCTAAAGTAAGGCTAAAGATGGAAACACTGTTGCATTAAACACTTTAAAAAGTCAAAATTTTAAGGGCCACCTGGGTGGTTCAGTCAGTTGAGCTCTGACTTTGGCTTAGGTCAAGATCTCATGGTTGGTGAGTTGAGCCTTGTGTCAGGCTCTCTGCTGTCAGCACAAAGCCCACTTTGGATCTTCTGTCTCCCCCCTCAGCACTTCCGCCCTCCCCCCCCCCCACCGCCGCCACTTCCCTGCTTTACCCGCTCTCTCTCAAAAGTAAATAAATCTAAAAAAATAAAAAAGTCAAAACATCAAAACTGAAGTTTGAATAAATCAGCATTTTCTTTTATCCACTCAGAATTTGGCAGGCTCAACTACTTCAATTTTTTTTTTACCCAGAATTTATTTTACTTTGAGAAACATGCAAAAGTTGACCCTTCAACCCAGAATGCATTGAGTAAGTAGATGGACATGCTTGTAACTGGAAGATCTTAGATCTTCTTGATATTATTTTTTAAGTGTTTATTTATTTATTTTGAGGGGAGGGGGAAGGGCAGAGAGAAACCGAATCTGAAGCAACCTCTTCACTGACAGTTGACTTTATTGACAATTCCAACTTTTGGAACTGTGTGTAAGATCATGACCTGAGTCAAAGTCGGACATGAGTCAAGGTGGGACACTTAACCAATTGAGGCACGCAGCACCCCTTGCTGATGTCTTTAAAGTCTGATCCCTTTTGAATCATGTGGACCTAAGCTAAAATTGGTAAATATGTTCAAGACAATACTACTGACCATATTGTCATGATATCTATTTCCTAAATCCAGCGAGCATAATTTTTGTCTCATTGAGTGAGTTCTTTTTATATAAAAGAATATGATTCTTTGCCTTTCCAACTGAAGTTCATCGGTGATAACTCAAGATTTTCTGTAGAGGCAATAGTTATGAAAGAAAGTCTAATGGGTACAGATCTAAGTTGTATTACATAATGCACAAATAATACTTATTTTTATTGTAATCTCATACATAGCAGAGGTAAAAAAAAAAAAAAAAGTATGGGTAGGTACCTGTATGTATGATCACTTTTTTCCTAAGTTGCAGCTAGCTCCAAACACTGGTTGAAGTGCTATAATGCTTTGAAAAAAATCACAACCCAACCAGAAGACAAAGACTATAGAAAATGCAATTTCTGGTTAGGGATCTAGACCACCTAACATGCCAACACTGGCAGCAAATCTCTTAGCCCTTTTCTCCTAAGAGTTATTTGCCTCAGAAAGTTTTTGTAACTCCATTGTCAGGTTTCATACAAAGTGTAATGACAAATTCTTCGATATGGCTCAAAATTGAGTTACTAATGTGATGAAAGGCCTCCAAGCATCACATTATATCACATTTTATTTTGGCCAGTGTAACAGTTCTGCAGAGACATAGACAGACGGAGATAAAACAGCTAATCCCACACTTAAAATACTAATTCCATATTTTAGGCAGAATGCTTTCATAACTCAAAGTGGCCAGTATAATCCATGTTTCTGTTTCTTAAAACAGAAAGCAATTTCCTAATGATTCTTGTAGATTATCCTAAGGACCTACAAGCAATTTTTGCTTTTCATCACTCATTTGAGGTAGGCATAAACTTCTTTTTAATCTTAGCTGTAGTTTCTTTTGGGAAATGGACTCTGAGCTGAATCTTTTCATGGAGGTGGTTTCTTAGAGAACATTCTTCATAAGAATGCCTGTGAGGGAATGAAGAAAGCAGGATGTGTCAGAAGAGAAATTGTGAAACCCTTGCAATGAGGCCTCAGTCAATCCCATGGAGCTCAAGAGGAGCTGTCGGTCAGAGCCCCAAGGTGAAGCAAAAAGGTACAGGGTTCCAGCCTCTTCTATGGATAAGTCATTGAATGCAGTGCCTCCCAGGGAAGAGAGAGGACCCTGGACAAGGCTCTTTACTTTTCTCCTGGAAAAGATCTTGGCTGCAAGTTCTCAGCAGACAACACTCCCAGGAACAGAACAAATGACTGTCTCAGTCATCTACATTTTTCTCCATAGAAATCTGAAGTCATGCAGCTTTTGATTATGAAATCCTACCAATCACCAGTTTCTAATATCGGCCACACATTACAGTGTATACAGGGTGAGTATTTTCAGATTATTGACTCTAGGAACATAACAAATCCTGAATATTTGTAAAGGTTCATGTGTGTTTATTATTAACAGAATGGGCTGTTTACCATCTTTGATTTCTTACTAAACATCTTTAAAACATAGATTTTTGACACAGCACACAGTGGCAAATAGACAGAATTTATGTCAGTTGCACTGTCACAGATGAAAAGAAAGGACTTTCCTTTTGTAGTTCTACTTTTCAATCAATATTTGTTTAGGGCTCAGATGAAAGGGGTCCCATGAACAGGTAGCAAGCTCTTGTGCTGACATAAATTCTGTCTATTTGCAACTGCGTGTTGTGCCAAGTCTACACCGTCACTCAGCTGGAGTCTTAAAATAGCCTGCCAGCAGGCTCCTCAACAGCCTGTCTTCCTCTCCTGGAATCCATTCTTTACATAAGGAGCCAATGAAAACTGGTTACATTGCAATCATACCACCTCATCCCCCTGCTTAAAATTTGTATGTGGCTCTTCATTCCAAAGTCCCTGCCAGGGCCTAAAAAGTGCTTCATGGATGGATCCTACCTGCTTCTTGCAAATCCCCTCAACATCAACCACTGAGCTTGCTCTGGTGAAGTAACACTGGTCTCGGTTCTGTACATATAAAATAGCAAACTCTTCTGACTCCAGGCTTTTGAATTCTGTAGCACTTGTATCTCAAATACTCTTCTCTTGGCAGGTGATGTCCTCTTATTCTTTAATTAAGCTATCCAAAGATACCTGGGCATCGCCCTCCCTTTCTTCCTGAGCCTCTGCTGTCTTTCCATGTACCTGCCCCCACCTTCCCCAACCTGATTGATTTCTTTCCATAACATCTTCATCACACCTGTCAATAGTTTTCTTGTTTACTAACTTGATGTTTGTTTTCTACCACTCCCATAAGAATGCATGCTGCGTGTTTTGTTCCTTCCAATTTTAATAATCTGTAATCTATTCCAGATACTAAGACAACATAGACGGCATGTAGAGGAAATATGTGATGAGAGACTTGAGAGTTAGCCAAGAGCTGGATTAGAAGTGTGTTAGGCCATGTTAAGATTCTGGAACAATGGAAGGCATGGTTAGGATTTTAAGAGTATGTTCCTTAGGTAGAGAAAAGATTTGAATATTTCTCTCCATCTGATGCAATTACTGTGTTCGCAACAGACACATTTCCTTGTATTCATATATTTATATAAATGGTGACTATTAAATCACTTGTCCTTTACCACTGATTAACACTAATATCACCAAGATTTTTGAAACATTTATGGTGGGCCGGTCCTTGCAAATACTTTTCTGTGTGTTTGTAACATATTTGTAAAATATTCATGTAAAACTTTATCTTCATTCCAAGAAGAATCATTATGTGACCATACTATTTAAAATAGCACCTCTCTAATTCCTCCCTAAACTCTTACCATCTATACTTTTCTTCATGTTGCTTGTCCTGATCATATCTATGCATCTATTTACTTATTAATGGCATGACTGTATCCGAGCAAGACTATCTTGCGTTCTCCTTTATCTCTGTTCCTGGAAATAAGACTTGGCAAATAGAAAGTGCTTCACAAATATTTGTCAAATGAATGAATGAACCTGTTAATGTAGGAAATGCACAAATGTGGAAGTTGCTACTTCCCAGTGAAGCTGAATAAATGAGATCTCTTAGTCACTACAATCCTTTCACTCTGAAAAGGTCATAGAATTAATCTTCTCTTTAATTATCTGTATGTATGTATGCAAAATGGTTGCCTTATCCATGGGGCTCATCCTTTACTAGCAAATAATAAAACCCTTTTACAATCTATTCTATGGCCCAAATAAATAATGAACATCTGGCTGTTAATTGATAATAGTTGCCTGGATTTTATTATTTATTACATTTCTTCCTGGTAGTTATCAAGTTATTGCACTTACATGAGCTTTACTTTGTTTTGTTTTTTTAAAATTTTATACCATTTATTTATTTTTGAGAGACAGAGACAGACAGAGAACAAGTCAATAATGGGCAGAGAGAGATGGAGACACAGAATCTGAAACAGACCTCAGGCTCTGAGCTGTCAGCACAGAGCCCGATGCAGGGCTCAAACTCACAAACCGTCACATCATGACCTGGACCGAAGTCAGACGCCCAACCGATTGAGCCACCCAGGTGCCCCTACTTTTTTTTTTTTTTTACATTTATTTATTATTTTTGAGAGAGAGAGAGAGAACAAGTAGGGATGTGGTAGGGTCTCCTCCTCCCTAAGGAAAGAAAAAACAAAAAAGAATATCTCAAGGCAACCTTGCTATTCACGTATGTGACAACATCCCTCATGACCTTGTAACATGAGACCACTTTAATCAGGCTGCATGTTTGTGCGTTACCATATATGGGAGACAAAGAAGTAAAAAATATATTTAAAAAACCATACCATGTGGTGTTCGGGGCTCAGTTCTTTGGGTATGAATGCAATTGAGCAATGCCGGATGGAATAAAGTTGCTTCCTGGAAAGAAAAGCCTCAATGTCATGACTCTCTGTGCTATAATTTTGCTACAGGGGAGGAGCAGAGAGAGGAGACACAGAATGTGAAGCAGGGTTCAGGCTCTGAGCTGTCAGCACAGAGCCTGACACAGGGTTCAAATTCATGGACCTGAGCCAAAGTCAGACATTTAAGCAACTGAGCCACCCAGGAGTCCCAATGAGCTTTACTTTTTTAATGGACTATTATTTACTCTTTCAAAAAAGAAAGAAATTATATATATATTATATATCATACATTATGGAGAGATAGAGAAAGAAAGGGGGGGAAGAGGGAGAGATTTTTATCTTTTTTTCATTCACTACTGTATTCCCAGTACCTAGTATAATACCTATATACATGAGAGTCACTCAATAAATATTTGCTGAATTAATAAATTGACATGATTCATACTTAGCAGGATTGAATGGAAGCCCTTCTCTGGGGAGATATCCACTATTTTTAGTTAGATTTTCTTTTTAGCATGAATTTTTATCCATATTCTTTTACCAAGCACATCAGGGAAGAAAGAGCACCAGGTTGGGAGTCAGGATCATTATATTTCTGATTAAGTTCCTTCCTCATGTAACCGTGTGCAAATCCTCTACTGCTATCCGGGATTCAGTTTCCTGAATTTTCAAAATAACAAAATATTTGACTATTACTTGACTCTCCAAGGTTCCCTTTCAAGTATAAAATTACAGGTTTTCTTCAACTTTCACCACTAAATACATTTTAATATACATTTGTTTTCAGAGACAATTTGTAGCCTAGTATGTATTTTTGTCCCTTTTCTAGTATTATCAAAAAGAAAGTCTCTCAATTATTTGAAGTCCTTTTTCTGAATTCCCCTTCTTTACTTGTCTGTAGTTAGGACTATATGGCATCTCTGTAACTGCGTAATTAAGGGATAATAACTATATTAAAGTTATGAATTCTAATAACTGGGAGGTATAGATGACCTGAGGACTTACTACTGAGGAGTCTTGTGCTACTGAATAAAGAAAGAATCAGGTAAAACTCCCTGAGCCAGATTCTGTTCTCACTCCCAGAAACTACTCTGAAGGCCAGTGATACATTGATATTATGTTGAGTAATATAGTATTTATCTAATTTTAGAAGGGGTTTTGAGGCCAGCTGGATTGGTTGCATTACTTTGTAACATTTTATTCAGTATAGAATTACCAACATCTTTGCAAGTGTGGTAGAATGGAATGTGTTATATTATAGTATTTAAGTTAGTCAGAGATCTGTTAAAGAGGAGTTGTCAGTAGAAAATTATATCCTTATTATCATTTATCTAAGAAAAAAAATCTAATGAAAGAGCCAATACATAAGATAAGAATGGTTTTCTTTTACATCTCAAAGAAAAAATAATTATGTTTTTAATATTTTTTTATCTCTATGATGTGATCTATGAGGCTGGGATAAGAGGCACTGTAACTATGTTCTCCACTACATTGGGCAGAATAAGATTGAATAGTCGTGTGATTTATTCTATAAATCTTTCTGAGGTATTTTACTATCTTTGGGGGGGGATTATTGTGTTTTGTTACTCTTAATCAATCCCCACTTCCTTTTTCGTTTTTCCCAGATGTGATTATTAGAAGCATTTAAGTGGATTGTTTCCAGTTGTTTACCTACAGAATTGTACTTAGGAACCCACCTTAGCACCCATGACAATGGGGAAATGAAATTATATGTGCTCTGGAGCTCCAGCTGTGGAGTACATGATTTAAGACAATCATGGCAGTCTGATTCTCTCTAGCAATACATTAATTTATGGATAAGCACTGGATGTATGTCTGGCCCCTTCATTTTTTTCATTCATCTATTCAACAATCATTTTTGAATGCCTAGTATTCAACTCTTTCAAGGCATTGAGAATAGTGGGTAGTTACAATAGGATATACATATCATTGCTCTGTATAGAGCTTATATTTTAAAGGAAAGAGACAAAACAAATATGAATCAATCAATCAATAATGTCTCAGGGAATGAACAGTGCTATGAAGAAAAGTTAACTCGGTGATAGAAATATAGGGAAGGAGAATACTGTTTTCAACAAATGTGATTTGCAAAGGTTTCCATGTAAAGTGACACAGAAATTGTGACTGCAAAGTCAGGGAGGAAATTAGAATACAATTGGATATCACTTGAATGACAGTAATGACTGTGTGATCTTAAGAGACAAGAATAGGGGTGCCTGAGGGCGCCTGGCTGGTTCAGTTGGTTGAGCGTCCGACTTTGGCTCAGGTCATATTCTCACAGTTCGGGGGTTGGAGTCCCTCATTGGGCTCTGTGCTGACAGCTCAGAGCCTGGAGCCTGCTTCAGATTCTGTGTTCCCCTCTCTCTCTGCCCCATCCCTGTTCATGCTCTGTCTCTCTCTGTCTCAAAAATAAATAAAACATTAAAAAAAAAAAAAGAATAGGGGTGCCTGGGTGGCTCAGTTGATTGAGTGTCAGACTTTGGCTCAGGTCATGATCTCATGGTTTGTGGATTTAAGCTCTGTATCAGGTTCAGTGCTGACAGCTCAGAGCCTAGGGCTTGTTTCAGATTCTTTGTCTCTCTCCCTTTGCCCCTCCCCCACTCACACTATGTCTCTCTCTCAAAAATAAACAAACATTTAAAAAAAATAAAAAAGAAACAAGACTATATGAAAAGAATCTAGGATTCTGTCACATCCAGTGATCTTTACATTTAGATAACAAAGATGTTTGCATATCTCAAGAGACAGCAGAAAAGGAAACTAACTCAAATTGTATAACTATTTGGATGGAAGTTGCAGACTCTAATCTCACTTAAAAATTAGTGATGATATTTTTAAAAAATAAGGGATGCCTTTCCATGATCACATTTTCTTCTATATCATCAAGTCCTTGCTATGGACTGTGAACAGATTTCATTAAATTTTAGTCACTTCAGGCTTCCAAGCTAAGAGAGTAACATCAAAAGTTACTTGGAAAAATATTTCTGAAGATTGTGTGGTGTGATATGTTTCCTTATTGGATATAGTCAGTCATCTTTGAAACCCTCAGTAGATTTATAATTAAGTATAGAAATGTTTGCAACAATAAAATAAAACCCCTTCCATTAATATTTTATATTAAGAATGTGTGCATATTTGGCAATGCAAATATTTGGTTGTACAAGTAGGGTGAAAGAGAATTTGGCCTATTAGATTGTCAAGTCTACCCTCTGACTTGTTCTAATATTTAAACCTCACTGTATTTATAAGAATTATTTTACTTGGAAGCATTTGTTATTTAAAGTAAATAAAAATACTACTTTAGCAAGATAAATATATAAAATTTGTAAATACAGTATAAATATTAAAAAATTAAGGTAATAAAAGGGAACACATATTAACCAGTGTTCATTTATTTATTTATTTATTTTTGATGTTTATTGTTGAGTTAGAGAGAGAGAGAGATGGAGTGCGAACAGGGGAGAGGCAGAGAGAAAGGGAGACAGAATCTGAAACAGGCCCCAGTGTACAAGCTATCAGCACAGAGCCCAATGTGGGGCTCGAACTAATGGACTGCAAGAACGCTTAACAGACTGAGCCACCAAGGCACCCCAATCTATGTTCTTTTAAAGATAATCATTAGTCTTAAAAACAGAATAATTGATTATGTAAGTTGGATTTATTAAGAATGTGATCCTAAGAGCACAACAACTTTAATAAATTGAACATTTATTTTAAAACGAAAATAAATCTCTGAATAATCTTTGGTGTGCAAAAAGTATCTTTGTGAGCAAAATAAAGCTTGTAGTTTTCATTAAAGTGACTTTGGAACAGAGCTCTGAATACAGTGGAGAAATTAGCCACAGAAAAAGGATATTGCTGGCAAAAGGAATTGTAAGACTCTGGAGGCCCTGGAGCAGTAAGCTTGATGTTTGTGGCCAAGTGTGATTCCCAGATTTACTGTGGCCATCTTGTTCCAGACCACAGGGTGAAGCCTGAGAGAAAAGATCAGAGCCTGAGATCAATGTGCGTTAGTAACAGTGTCCGGGCATACTCCCCACATCTTCTTCCTTCTTCCTATGTAATATAAAAAATGTCCCCATTTTTTAAGCACTTTGAATTTGCAATTACCTGTTGCTTGCAGGTGAAAACATCCTGAACAATTCAAGTTACTATTTACATTCTTTAAATACTCTTCAAATTGCCAAACATTGAGTGAGCAGTCTTTACTATGAGATATGCTAGAGAGCTTCATTTTCAAGTAGATATTAATTTGTAGGTTAATATGTTTTATCTGGAGTTAATTATTATATAATGACATATGTATTTGCCATTTCAACTGTATATCCATTGTCTCTCTGAGCTTCATTCAATCTCAGCGTGCAGTTCTTATCCTCAGTCAATAGAGACAAAAACAGACTCAGAGAAGTTAAAACCCTTGAACATGAAAGAAAGTGTCCAGGAGCCAAGCTCATTGCTATTTTCATTTTTTTAAATGTTACACACACAAAGCGGGAGAGGAGCAGAGAGAGAAAGACAGAGGATCATAAACAGGCCCTGCACTAACAGCAGAGAGCCCGCTGCAGGGCTGGAACTCACAAACCTACAAGATCATGAACTGAGCCCAAGTTGGATGCTTAACCGACTGAGCTACCTAGGTGCCCCTATTTTCATTTTTAATCAACTGTTAAAAACTCATCTTCGGCATAAACCCACAGGCCAACTAAAATTCTAAAGTCATAAATTCCTAGTGATGAATCACCAATAAGAGAACTTTTGGCAAGCTATTGGAGGAAATTACTTGATGGAAGAGTCTTCTACCTAGAAGTCTTTGAATAAAACCGCATTAGGAGCTTCATCTATCCCAAAGCTTAACTCTGTGTTGAAAGAGCCAGGAGCTTGTTAAGAGTTGGAAAGACAAAGTCTATCATTCAGTAGCAGGGTACTGGGATTCGGTTTCCCTATTATTAAACTGTTGTGGGCAGTAATGTACACATATAACTCTTAGCAGAGTGCCTGGCACATAATGGCAACTCAGATGCCCTTTAAAATGATTTGCGCTTTAAAAACTACACAAGGAATCACAAAGGGGATGGTAGTTTTTAGAATATTTTATCAACTGATTACTCATAGCTTTGAAATCGCATAGGAAAATGAAAGTCTTAAATCATTTACTAATATGCTTAGCATATCCTTTTGTCTTTAACTCCTAATTATCTTTATCTTTGCCCCACATATACCTTCATGACTCGTCTCTGTTTGATTCTGACTGGCATCGGTTAATATATAATAATACAATGAAAATAAAATAAAGGATTTCATAAAATCTTTGAACATGATGTCACAGATGAGGATTCAGCAGTTTGTGAGTTAAAGACAAAAAGGGAAAAAAAAAGTAGGATGATGATACAATGCATTCCTAAGGGGAAGTATTAAGATAGGAGAGGATTAAATCAAGACCTTGGGAAAATCAATTAAACTCACAAATAATTTTATAAAAATAAGGCTACTTATAGTCAGACTGAGAAAGTCCAAAGAAAGCAAAGGATTCTATGGTATCATAATATCACCATGTGTTGTTATAGAAAGTATAATTTGATTCACTTGTTATTTATTCTTTAAAAATAGCACATAATGACAATTATAAGAGATACTTTATTAAATATAAGATGAAATAAATTTATTAAAATTTTCAAGATGTAAGATTCTATTTTTTTCCACAATTTCCTATGAAAATCTGCTTCTTCTTTTAAATGATTTTACTTTGTGTCCTTTTCCTTCATTAAATTATCTTCTCATGAGAGAGCTTCCTGTAAAGTAGTATCCTGAAAGTATGATTCCCAGATTACAAGAGCAGATGAAGGTGTTAAAGAAAAAAGTCATTAATTAGGTGGCAAATTAGTCAGTAATGGAAGCATCATAGCCTAAGGAGGGTCATAGGAGAAAACTCACTAATTCTGGTCCTTTCTACTGCTTTAAGAGGGAGGAGATAATGTTTAATGGCCTGCGTGGATTCCCCATTCAAGCCACCACCTTGGGCAGTGGCTTCAACCAATCATTTAGTTAATGTTTATTAAACATGCCCAGAGTCAGGTAGGAATCTATTGGCAATAGAGAACTATGGGAAAACAAACAATCCTCATGGAACTTACATTCTAGTGGAAGAGACAGACACTAAAAGGACAATAAAATGTTTGCTACTAATAGCTACCTTGAGAAGAAAAAAAAGTAAAATAGGTTTGGGGTGCATGAAATGTTGGATGGGGCTGATTGGGCATTTTAGATATAAGGAAGGAAAATCTTAATAAGACAATGATTTTGGAGTCAAAACTGGAAAGAAGGACAGGAAAGAGCCATGAGGATGTCTAAGAGAAGGGCATGCCAAGCAGAGAGAACAGCAGTACAAAGATTTGTGCCTGAGGTTTTCAAAAGCTGATACAAGTGCAGAGTGGCTGGAAGTGAGTGAATATCCAGGAGAGGCACGCAAGATATTATTGAAGCGGTTAATAAGCAGCCAACTTCTTTAGGCCTTACCTCCTTTTCTGAATAATCAGTATAAAAAGGATGCTCTCTGCCTAGGATGGTTGTAAATATTCCATGAGATAATTCTTGTAAATTACTTAGCACAATGCTTGGCACATTCTAAATGTTTAATAAATGTTTGTTCTTGTTTATTTCATAGAAGTGGTGCCAAAGGGCTATCCATGCTTGATGCCACTGAACATTTGAATCATTTAACTGACTTCTTTACCCTGACTCCGTAACTTCTTGGAAACCATTGGATTATAAATTCATTTCCTGCATGGTTTGGCTTCCAGTGGAGATATGCCAGTTTTTAGAGATGTAGGAGTTCCCCAATAGATGCCAGCAAGAGTTCGCTTTCTAAATTGACAAATTTTCAACTTTGCTACTATGAGCTTAATTAACGTGAATTTACCCTCGAGACACTGATAGACTCGCATTCATTTTACTTGCAAAATCGGGTCTCTAATTCAGGTCACCAGATTTTCCACCATTGAAAATTCCCTGAGGTGATTCAGCTTAAAGATGCAGCCCACAGGAAAGCCAGCGAGACGCTTGGCAGCATCCATCTCATTTCCTTTTCTTTATGAAAGTGGCAAATACCTGACTGCCGTTTATTCTTACTCAGTACTGTCCTATACATCATCTCTTGGCATCCTCTGCATATTTTTGTGAGTGTGCAAAACAGCTGCTACTGCTCCTATTTCATAAATGCAGAACTGAGATTTAAAAGAGATAAAGAGACAGACCTAGGTTCTCAGCCCTGATATACAAATTTCTCAACATGTGCTCCTACTACTATTGGAAATAAGAAAACCTAGATTTTAGTCTCAGATTGTCAACTAACAGAAATGTGATCTTGACATATCCTTCCTTATAGAGGTTCAGATTCCCTAGGGAGCTGGACTAAAATGACCTATGATATTCTTGCTAATATAAGTATTTTAGAATTCTAAGGTAGTAGTGAAATGAGCAAATGAATAGATCATGTGGGGAATGAATTCAGCTAGACCAGGAATTAATAAAAGAATAGAAATGCATGTTAAACATGAGCAGAAACACCTCTGCTGCCTATAGTTTATGTATAGGGATTGAAACGGTGAGAGGAACAGGGGAAGACAGGTCCTGAACGTTTCTATTTGGCGGTGGATCCCGGGTACACTAGCAGTTGCTTAGTTTTT
Organism: Hyaena hyaena; assembly: GCF_003009895.1. Lineage (NCBI taxonomy): Eukaryota > Metazoa > Chordata > Mammalia > Carnivora > Hyaenidae > Hyaena > Hyaena hyaena. The sequence goes on along the minus strand of NW_024081299.1, from coordinate 22,775 downwards.
ACATTTTTTCCCTTGGAGTTATTTCACAGGAAATTAATAAATTAATCAAAATAATGAATAGGACTAATACACCCCAACCAGAGGGAAATTCAACCCAAACTCACCCGGACACTCCAAAAGTATTTTTCAAGCAAATTTTCAACTTCTTTTTTTGTAAATGACACATGTTCTGAGGTACAGAGTCATGCACATGTTAAAATTACTCCCTACAACAGAGCCATCCTCTTAAGGTGCCACCATGAATCCCATGATGGTAATCTGTTTGTGTTGAAAACTCCCATCTATGACCTCTCAGTTCACTGATGTGTGTTTTTATTGAACATGTTGGAGAGGTCTTGAGAGCTTTGGCTGTCCCAGCCCCCCCAGCGATTTTCTAGCCTCTCATCTTAAAAGGGAACTGTGCAGCCTCATATAAAATCACCCTCACCAGTGCAGTGAAGTGGCAGGGAAAAGGAGGACAGTCAGCTCACCTCAACATATTTATCAGAATATGATCTGGAAAATTGCCTGTCAGGTTTTTAAACATTTTCCTAATGAAACCACACCAGCCATGTGAATACCATAGAGATTTCAAGAAACTACGATTTTCCTCCTCCCCACCACACTGATACTTCAGCTAAATGCATGCACTGGGGGCAAGATAATTGAAATGATAACAAATTAATTGGACTTGTTTCGAGCCAACATTGGAAAACCCTTTAGTATCCTATACATTAAAATGTCATTTCTCACAGCAAGCATACTACTGCAATTAAAAGCAGGTTAGGACCCTCTTATTGTAGTAGGAAGAAGGAAGAAAGAGGATCATTATTCCTTAGAGAACATACACTTCCATATTTGTACATAAAGCAGGCTTGTCTTTTGGTAGCAGGCTTTTAGTTATGTCCCAGGGAGAGTGACTTACATTGATTATTTACTGGTAGAATGCTGAGGGAATAAAAGCCTGTGATTCATGCCACTACAAAGAATAACAGCATAAAATCCCATTTGTGCTGGTATTTGAAGATTTCCTCCTCCCTCCCCTTTCTAGGATTCAAGATTCATTAAAGCATCATTTTAGGATTCTTGACTTTGGATAATCAAGACAGATTTTAAAACATTCATATAATAAATGAGCCTATGGAAACTACAGAAACTAAATTAGTCATATCACTGGATTCTACTGGCCCATCTGCTTCCTGGTGGTTTGCTGAGAATGTAAGCTTAAATTTGGCCTCAATTCAAATTTGGATACATCACTTTAATATTTTCACTACAACTGAATATCCATAGATGTTATTATAACTGGAATTCTTCATTGTTCTATTTGTTATTCAAATTAGTGAAAGCTATTTTCCATTGAATTTCTTTTGAAATGGGAGACTAATACTTTTCAGATAAATATAAGCAAACGTGGGTACACCAAAACAAAATAAATGAAGTAAGTTTGAATAGTTTAATAATTTCATTTGTGTTTCATAAAGAGAATAGCAAAACAATAAAATAAAAATGTCACACGAAGACTAGAAAACATAAGAAGGAAAAGGAAGTGGTAGCTACAAACAATGTGTGTGTAACCATAGAAGATAGAAGGGACCAAATCAAATCTTACTTGCTCATATCCATGTGAAAGGAAACTGCAGGGGAGTTGGATTAAATGGGAGACTGGATATGTAGTGTTGATAATTCAGACACCTCTATATAAATCTTATTTTCAACACTTTTAGAACTACCAAATGGATATCCCAGTGTCCAGTGCACAGCCTATCACAGAAGGAACTCAACTGAAATGAGCTTTTGGTGTTACCTACTTCTTTCTTCCACAGAGAGGACATCAAGTGATGTTTCCTTTGGAAATGCCTCTAGAAAAGAAGGAATAGAATCACAGAATCATAGAATTCACAGTATCACTAAATTTAGAGTTGAAGAAATTTATTTGGAATACATTCACAAAGGTGAGGTGTACAATTATTTGGTTAAGCAGAGAGAGAGAGAGCTGAGTATCACATTTTTTAAAAAAATTTCATTTTGGGGGGGTCATAGGACAGTAGCACAACAATCATATTTTTCTACCAAGGTTTCCAAAGGTTTTTGGAATTGAATTCTATCATTGTTAGATTATCTCCTTCTACAAGAATAATCATTTGTAAAGCCTATGATAGATTCTTAGAGAATTAACTATACTTGTTTTGAATATTTGCAATTTTTAAGGCATCTCAAGAATCACAAAGCCGAGATTAAGATTCACTGCTTTACGACATTGAGACATTTAAAAATATTTGTACCAAGGATAAAAAACTAATTCTCTTCTACTTATCAGTCCAGCAGTCTCCTGCTTTCCATTGCAAATATATTCGTAAGCCACTAGGTATTTACTTCTAGACTGTAGGCTTTCCTAGGGATATTATTTTTGGAAGACTGAAATAAAATGATCCCTGGTTTTCCTGTCCTTAAAAGCCTCTGTTCACAAACCATAAGCCTAAAGGGAGTGAAACCAACTAAAGAGAAATATGTACTACAAAGGGAGCTTTAGCTCATGCTTTGGTCATTTAGACAAGATTTATGCCACAATTGATTTACACCGTGTATTGTAGTTAAGATAGTAATTGCTACATTACAGTTTATAGTATCTCTAGTACCTCTGAAAGATGTTTTTTTTAAAAAAACACAACTGTACACTAATAAGACTTTGGACCATTACTGGTTTTGTTGTATATTACTTTTTACAAAGTATTCTTTTTTTTTTTTAACAAAATGCAGTTATTTTTTTTCAGAGTTCTAATAATCCAAATTCTTCTACAGAATCATTTCATAGACCCTCTAAGATTTTATATTCTCAATATTCTTTGATGCTGGTATGTATCAAATGCAATATAGGCTACAAAAAAGCCAGAAACTAATGAAACATGAACCATGTCCTCAAAGAGCTTATAGTTTCTTTGACTCTAAGTACAGATAAGCAACCATGTAGTCAAATCCTAATGTGAGAATAACAGTAAGTAGAGTGTGCTGTGGAAAGAAAGGGAGCTTCAAAAAGAGTTGTGCATTGCTTACAGAAGCCTTCTGAGAGGGTTACTGATAAGAGTGAGCTGTGAGGGGGAAAGTGAAGAATATTCCTGAAACATGGAAGGGCAGACACTAAGGCACAGAAGGAGTAAAAAGTGTGACTGTTTGAGGGACCACAGGAATCACAAGTAGTTCAGATTTGCTGGAGACTAGAGAATGATGTAGTAGTGCCATTAGATGAGGTTACACAGTTAAGAGGGACCCATGTCTTAAAGGGTGAGAATTTTATATGGAGGGCTTTACATTAGACACTCCTTATGCACCCCTGTAGATCCATTTGGACAGATATGTCCCTGGGATCCCCTAGCCAGTTTTTCCTCTAACTGAGCTGCTACCTGGGTTCAGAACAACTTTGTGCAAGACACACAAACATACCCAGTTTCAAGCCTTCATTGGATGCTTCTAGGCTCTTCATTGAGCGTGCAGCATCTGCTTGAGATTCTATCTTTCCTTCTCACTGCCCCTGCCCCTCTTGTGTGCATGCTCTCTCACTCTCTCTCAAAATAAACTTTTTAAAAAATTAAGATTAAAAAAAGAAAAGAAAACCATAGGCCCAAAATAGTATCATGTGGAATAAGTCAGCAAACCAACACTTAATACCTAGCCTAACTGCAGTTTCAACCCCACATGAATATAATATTTAACCAGTCAATATGGAATTTCCTGGTCAAAACTAGGGAATTTACTCATACACTCCTTCTACTCTTGTCAGAAGGTCAGTCTTACCTAAACAATGCATTCCTTTCTTCCTTTTTTTTTTTTTTAATTTCCTTTCTCTCTTTAAAAACCTTTCTTTTGTTTCGCTCAGCAAGCTCCCTTATACTTGCTAAATGGAATGTTGCCCAATTCATGAATCATTTAATAAAACCAATCAGATCTTCAAATGTACAAGGTTGGATTTTGGTTTTTTTTTTTTTTTTTTTTTTTAACAATGCTTACATTCGGTCTCCTTTCTTCCCCCACTTACTCTTCTTCCTCACTTGAGCTTGCCTATAGTTACATTCCCTAATAATATTAAAACAGATTATTTTGGCCTTGGGCTCTGCTTTCTAAAGCCCTAAGCTAAATATGTTTTAAGCAGAAGAACAGCATAATCAGATTTTTTCCTGATGGGTAATTACATTCATTCATCCATTTAACAAATATTTCCTGAGTACTTTATAGAATAAAGACAATGTTCAAAGTACTGAGAATAAATAAACAAGACAGATATGGCCCTGCCTTCATGAAACATACAAGATAAGGGGAGGAGAGAGGTGGCCAAAGATATGACCTGGTAGTTATGATAGAATGTGGTGTATGCTGCAGTGGAAAAACGCAAGGCTCTGTTGGAAAGCTTAAGGATGTCATTCTTCTAGGAGGATGGCAAATTTTTGAGAGGAAATAAGAACTCTTGATTGTAAAGCCTGGCAGTCAATGACCATGTTCCTCCATTACTCATATGTATTCCCCTTCTCCTTTCCCATCCACATTTACTTGTGCTATAATTTCTAATGTGCCAAGTTCTCTATTTCCCATGTTGTTTCCTTGATCTGAAATATTTACGTGCTTCCCCTAACCCCCACGGACTAATTTCAATTCCTCTGTTTGGGCTCTAGAATGCTGATAGAAGATTCTAGAAAAATGGACCAAGGCCATGCCATAAAGGAATTTGGGTGGTGATATAAGGTGTTTGGACTTTACACAGAAGGGTGAATGGAATTGTATGATTAGATTTGCAGTTTGAAGAGAGTATTCTGACTGCAGTATAGTGGATGGAATGCTGTGAGGTAAGTTCTGAGACAGAGAGAGCAGTTGAGAGCCTGGAGCAATATGCCAGGTGAGAGAGGATACTGGGAGTGGGGAACTGAGAATTGAAGGCACTTGAGAGGTGTTTTGATGGTACAAGTAGTAAAAATAAATGAAATAAAGGAGAGAAAGCAACGCGCTAAGATGACGTTAATGGTCACACACAGTTTGTGCATTTAGAATCTGGTCAGATGTTGGGTGATTTAATTTGGAATTTGCATTGCCAAATGAAATGTTTTTGATTGCTAAATCTGTCAATCCTAACCTAGGTAGGGAACACAGAAGAAAAGTATTAGTTTCTGAGAAATTCTGAAAGAAGCTGGTATCACCTCCACTGCCATTCTAATATGTAAAGATCTGTAGGAAATGACGTCAGGCTAGAAAATTGGGGGGATTTGAAGTAATAATTACTCATTTCTTTGCATTTTATCTAACTGAGTACCAAAAAAACGAGAGCTAACAATAGATTAAAATATGACTTCTGTGGGGCGCCTGGGTGGCTTAGTCGGTTAAGCGTCCGACTTTCGCTTAGGTCATGATCTCGCGGTTGGTGGGTTCGAGCCCCGCGTCGGGCTCTGTGCTGACTGCCAGCTCAGAGCCTGGAGCCTGTTTCAGTCTGTGACTCCCTCTCTCTCTGACCCTCCCCTGCTCACGCTGTCTCTCTCTCTCTGCTAGAAATAAATAAAACATTTTTAAAAAAATATGACTTCTGACTGTTTTATGGAATAGTGTATAGTACATTATAATTCCAAAAAGTATAAGCCCCCTAGGGAAAGTAGCTAAGGCCTCTAGCCAATAAATAAATAAATAAATAAATAAATAAATAAATGGGACTGCTTAGCCAATTTTTCACTCCCTGGACATTTACCTCACATGTTGCAAATATAGACTTTAGACCCAGTTTTATAGAATTATATCTGCAGAGGAAATACCCTCCCAGAGGCAGAGAAAATATATCTTATTTCTGGTATACAGAGAAAAACAGGAAGATACATAAACACACACTCACTCATAATCAGATTTTTATCATAGAAAGATCATTAGGGGAGCCTGGGTGGCTCAGTTGGTTAAATGTTCAACTCTTGGTTTCGGCTCAGGTCATAATCTCAGTTTCTTGAGTTTAAGCCCCACTTGGGCCTCCGTGCTGGCAGCATGGAGCCTGCTTAAAATATTCTCCCTCTCTCTCTCTCTCTTTCCTTCTGTCCCTATTTATCCCTATCTCTCTGCCTCTCCCCCACTCACTTGGTCTCTCTCAAAATAAATTTTTTTTTAATGTTTTATTTATTTCTAGGAGAGAGAGAGACAGCGTGAGCAGGGGAGGGTCAGAGAGAGAGGGAGACACAGACTCTGAAACAGGCTCCAGGCTCTGAGCTGGCAGTCAGCACAGAGCCCGACGCGGGGCTCGAACCCACGAACCGCGAGATCGTGACCTAAGCGAAAGTCAGACGCTTAACCGACTAAGCCACCCAGGCGCCCCGTTCTCTCTCAAAATAAATAAACTTAACAAAAAGAAATATCACTATAATTGTGATGAAAAATATACTTTGAAAAGGAAAAAAGACTGGAACAAAAAGTACTTTTGTGGCAAATAAACATCATTCATACTAAAAACAGTAGAAGCAGAGAGTATTACAAAGATTTGTTAAGGGTAGTATTGACTTAATATGTTATTTAGAGGACAGAGAAATGTCAACTCTCGTGCTAAGCCCAGGTTATTGGTAGAGTTGTCATTCATTGAGAAAAGTAACACAAGCAGAGATGTTTAGGATTGAAAGATAGAAGTTCGTTAGTACTAAGGCACATGTTGCATTTAAGGTGTATAAGGGACAGCCAAATGATGATATTCAGGTGACAGATGATGTGTGACTGTGAGAGTATGTATGTTTTTATGCATATGTACATGAGTGTATGTATGGCCTGGAGACGTGTGTGTGTGTGTGTGTGTGTGTGTGTGTGTGTGTGAAATTTCATACATATATGAAATCTGGAAGTCAAGTGACTGATTAGGAGATAGATGTAGAAGAGTAACAGACATTGTAGAATAGCTGAACCAAATAGCAGCATGTTGAACTCTGTTTCCCAAAAATCTGCCTCTCCTAGAGAAGCAGTTCAAATTAAAACTTGATTTCTTGTCCTCCAACAGAGATATGAATGAGCAACTTCCACAGCTATGGCCAGTAAGGCATAAGCAAAATTCTTATGTGCCTCTTCTTCCTTTTCCTCCTTTATAATGTCCAAATCTTGAGCACTGAAATGTGTACCTAGGGACCAAATCCCAGAAGCTAAGAATGGCAGAACAGAATGAAAAAGAAACATTGTGAAGATGCATCAGCCCTACCCTGTCTCCCTCCCAGGCTTTATATCACAAAATAATAGTAATATCAACAATAACATACTCCTTTTGCTTAAGCCACGGTAGCCAAGGTGTTTGTAAGGAAATGCATTCCTAATCGATATAGAAGATCATTATAAGATGATAATGATTGAAGCTCTAGCAGTAGATGACATTACTCAGAGTATAAGAAGATAAGAAGAGGACCTAAGACAGAATCAGGTAGAAACTAATATTTAAGAAAGGGGAATCTAAGAAAAATATTATTAAGAAGGAAACAGAGATGTAAGAGGAAAAAAGTCAAATGTGGCAGTGCTGGATCAAAAAATGAGAATATTATATGAACTGAAGAAGGTTCCATAGAGTCAAATGATGCAGAAAGCTCAAGGAGGAAAATTCAAAGCTGCCATTTATATTTACCAATTACTAGTTCTCTGATGACATTGGAAAAAGCAGTTTCAGTGAAATATGAGCAGTGGAAGCCACTTCACAGCAGGGTGAAGAGTGAGGAAATGGTGAGGAAATGGAAAAAAGAGTGTACATATCTTTTTCAAATGTTTTACTGTAAAGGGGAAAAAGAAATCAGTAGCTGTTGGGCAACGGGGACTTGTTGAGGATTTTAAAAACTGTCACTGTTGTCAGTGGTGGTATTGCTCATTGTCTATTTCAGGGTATTTCAGAGCTAATAGAAGATGAGACCCCTTCTATGAGAACAGAAAGTGTGGGTGTTGATGTTGCTCTGTTCTAAGATGCCACAGGAAGTTGAAGGAGATTTCCCTTTCACTATGACATAAGAGGCAAAGACATCTGAAAAGGATAATGAGAAAGTTAGATAGATGAGAAGTGTAAAAAATATGAGTACTGAAAGAGAATATTGAAAAATCTACTAAGAAATGGAAGGTAAATTTCTGGGTACACTTGAGAGGCTGAAAATAAAATTGGCGAACACAAAATTATAACAGCAACCATCCATTTGATTACAACATTTTCCTTAACAGTAAATACTCTCCCGAATACAGAGAAGACATGATTGGACATATCTGAGTTATCTGGGATCGCAGTCCTGGATGGATGGCAGGATAATAGGGCAATCACATTTAGAATCTTAGAGGCAAGGAGTAGTTGGCCTGATGGACTGCACTACAGAGTCTCTATTGGAAAGGATGGACGAGGTCAAGGGGTGTGGCTGATAACTGAGAGTAGTTGAGAGATGATGCTGTGTGATTCACAATGGGTTTCAGGGGAATTAAAGCAAGTGAGAAAAGAGGATGTATAAAACAATGATCATGAAGTTGCCTATTTTTATGTATGAAATACAACTTAGTATTAAAAAAAAGCTTGACCATCCACCTTTGGCTCAGGTCATGATCTCATGGTTCATGAGTTTGAGCCCCATATCAGGCTAGCTGCTGTCAGCACAGAGCCTGCTTCACATCCTCTGTTCCCCATGCTCTCTCTTCCTGCCCCTCCCCCACTCATGTGTGCGTATGAGCTCTCTCGCTCTCAAAAATAAAAAGATGTAAAAAAAAAGAAGAAGAAAAGAAACATCTTCGTAACCATCCTGAAGCAGGCTGTGGTTGTCCAGGGATTGAGCAAACCTCTATCCTGCTTTCTATTTATGACTAATTGAAAATTCGTTATATGATTTTTCTTAACTAGATACAAATGAGAAGACTTGAATTATACGTGGGCAGCCTGTGTCTACAGACCCACACAGTAAAGGAAATAATTTCCCAGAAGTATTTAGTTACTAATTTACTGATTGTATTTCACAGATTTTTCTTAAGGTATCTAATTTTTGATTAAATGATTATTTCTCAGATTGACTTGTGGATGTGCACAGCTTCACATTAAGATTCATGGACAATCAATTTTTGGCTCTCTATAACCTTGAAACAGCTTATTTGGCACCCTGTGGACAAGGCTGCCTGATGATTTTTGACTTGGATGTTTTATTGTCATAGAATGACAGCCTCAGCACTCTTTCCCCAACCCTTGCTTTTCCTCAACAATTTCTTCTAATTGCTGATGGGCATAATCAAATAGAAAAGAAATTGGAGCCCATCAAGACTGTTGCGCCTTCTATCAAACCAAGCTCACCTAGGAATAATTGCTGTTCTGACAATTGCTACAGCTTTCCTTAACCACCTACAGTGACCTCTCTAGCATCTAACTTCTCCAGCATTACCAAAAATGTATTATCTTTCAATGAGAAAATCATTGATTTGTGAACATACAGCCAATCTAAGCTTGTATGAAAGTCAGTCAGTAGGATGGCCTTCATTTTCACTTATTACATACCGAATGCTTTATCGAAGCAACCACATCAAGACCTACAAATTACGTGTCAGGGAGGGAGATCCACAGGATAGGCCTTCCTGGGATTTTTTTCTGCTTCTGTTGCTTTGGGAATTCACAGATTAAAAGTAAACAACATGTGTGCATCCTACTAAAAAATAAGTCACTCTTTCCATAAAGAAGCTAAAGGGATTCCACTGATGCTTGGTTAGAGGACTTAAACCCACTTTTGAAGATTTCTTTCACTTTCTTTTTTTTTTTTAAGTTTATTTATTTTGAGAGAGAGGAAAAAGACAGGGGGAAGGTGAGGCAGAGAGAGAATTCCAGGGAGGCTCTGTACTATCAGAGCAGATCCTGATGTGGGGCTGAAACCTACAAACTTGAAGATCATGACCCAAGCAGAAACCAAGAGTCTGAGCCTCAACCAAATGAGCCACCCAAACTTGCCTATTTCCTTCACTATCTGAGGGTATTAAATTGCCTCCAACAGGTTTAAGCTTGAGGCTTCAAACATTCCTAATTCACCACAAATAGTGTTGACTTGCCAAATCCTTCAGTTTCTTATCAGATGCAGAGAACCCAAATTGTGGATACTAAGTATTAGCCTTTTTAACGATTTGTGTTCCATAAAAAATGTCCACACTTCATCAGCCAACTTTTATCAACAGTGTTGCATGTCAGAGTGGGATTCATTTACATTTCTGCTTTGGTCAGAGATTTTCAACTATTAATTGTGAATGAATCTAAAATAGTTTAATTATATTTCTAATCGAGTGCTTAGGAAATTCTATTATTTTAATAGACATGTACTACAGCTGACCCTTGAAAATATGGGGGTTAGAGATGCCAACCCTCATTCAGTCAAAAATCCCCAGCATGTATAACTTTGACTCCCCCAGCACGAATTACTCATAGCCTACTGCTGACTGAATGCCTTAGCAATAACATAAACAGTCGATTAAAACATTGTCTTGTATGTTCTATGTATTATTTACTGTGTTCTGATAATAACAGTAAGCTAAAAATAAGAAACGTTACCAGGACAAATACATTTATAGTATTGTACTATAGAAAACCTCTGTAAATGGCCCAGTGCAGTTCAAGTCCATGGTGCTCAAGGGTCAGCTGTGTAAATGAGCATCCCCTTTTACTACTTCTCACTGGTGTTGCTTTTTATCATTTTGTTGTATTACCTGCTTTAAGAGCCATGTCAAAGAACGTTTATTTGAATGTTTTCACCTGAAGTTAATCAAAGGAAATTATTTAGCCCGTTTGTTAAAATTTACTTTATAAAACACAACCTAGTTTTAAACTAATAACTCATAAGACTGGAGTTTCCATATTTAAGAGCATAGCTGCTCACTGATTTTCCATTCTAAATGATCTGAGACAGCATTTTTGTAGCATCAAAGGACTGCACCAAATAATGAGTCAACCCTCCTGTTTGGGACTAAGGAAGATTTTTTTTTTTTTAATCAGAAGATTCACCATATTATATGTACTTGAATTAGCAAGTTGTCTTAAGGTGCTTCAGTTTAATTGCCGTAAGAAAATAACCCCATTTTACTTTTATAGACATCAGCACTCTCTAAAATCCTCATTTGGTGAAAATATTAAAATAACCATAGTAAAAAAATTGAAAATCTCTATCAGTCTAAATAGAGAAAACAATGCTCCCCTTCCCAATTCTGAGTCACTTTGCAAAGCAAAATGATAAGGCATAAGCTTACTCTCTGTGTGCCTTTTCAGTCTCTGTGCACCTGGGAAGATATCACAGAGCTTTCCATCAATAGCCTCCCAAATTCCAGGAACAATTGCTTTATTCTCATGGGTCTGCAAGAAAGGTGAAAGGTCTTTATGATCACCAGCTCACAAGTATGATGTGAATCCATAAAGCTTACATCTGCTGTAGTTGTGACTCAGCTTGCTCTTTACCAATTATATATTTAAAGATGAAAAATAAAAGACAACACATTACAAACCAAATAATTCAAATGAATTGGCCCGTTTGCCCAAATCTTTCCCTGGGAAAATGCACATTGGTGAAAACACCCACACAGACTGACTGTTGTTAACTTTGCATCACTATAGTACTCTGTAAGCATTGAACGGGAATTAAAACTGTCACCATAGTCCATTAAGAGACACTTTTAAATTGTGTCTTATGTCAAAGTCTTGATGCCTCTCTGAAGGAAGCACAGACCATATGAAAATATTCTCACTTCTCAGAGAATACAAGCAGGATATTCCCAATTTTGCCGTTTGGCAGAAAAATAAAATATTTTCCTACTCTTCTTAATTATCAAGGAAAACCTCAACATTTTCCTCAGAACAAAAGAGGTAAAGACCACTGTAAATTTTGTTTCTGTTAGGAAAGAGCTTGCAAGAATCAGACATCAGATATTTTGAATGACCTTATAATACTTTAGTGTATAGTGTCCATATAAAATTTACACTTTTACCCACCTCTTTTTTTTAAAGTCTTTTTAAAAACTCTTTATGGCTTTATTTTATTTTTGAGAGACAGAGAGTGAGCGAGGGAAGGGCAGAGAGAGAGGGAGACACAAATCTGAAGCAGGCTCCAGACTCTGAGCTGTCAGCACAGAGCCTGACTTGGGGCTCAAACCCATAGACTGTGAGATCGTGACCTGAGCCAAAGTTGGACACTTAACCAACTGAGCCACTCAGGCGCCCCCACCCAGTTCTTTAAAAAGCATCAATAATCATTATAAACATTATATATGTTTGGTTTTTTTTTAAGGAGGAGAGCTTTTTCCAGAACTGCTTCATACATAAGCATATCATCTGCAACATTCTATGATCTTGCCATCATAGTTAACTAAATGAAACACAGGGTTTAATCTATATTGAAATTTTATTTGATCACAATTGCAACTTATAAATAGATAGTGAAGTTTTTGTTTTTATTATACAAAAATCATTTATTTCAGTACAACATACAAAAATGTGTTTACTTAATATGCTCATAATCCAATAGCCACTTTCTTTTAAACTTGCTGCAATATTTTCCCTACGAGAGCAAGCATTCTCCTCCCCACCTTCATTCAGTGAAAGAGCTAATGTTTTTCCCTAACCATATCCACATCCCACTGGTTATATAATAGAACCCTGAGTGACTCGGTGAGTTCCTTCCTTACCAAAAGTAATCCATGACATAACTGATGTCCCTGTAGAAGCATTAGGAAAGAGTAGTAAAAAGATGGAGCTGCTAAATATTTAATCCTGAGTAATAGCTGCACTAGGGTAAAACAATTAGTAAATTTATTAGTCAGGATTCAATCTATATGTCTTTTTTTTAAAGATAAATCTTTGTGAAAGTATAACTTACATGTTCATTACAAAAGTCAGGGTTTGGAAGTAGTGGCTAAATAAGCTTTGTTCTGTGAAATGCAAGGTTGTGAAATTCTATAACACTTGCATAGATCAGAACCATTTTTTCTGAGCTACTAGTGAACTTGATCAAATTGGTGCATTTTAATGAAAACAAATGATTTATGTCAGTCACAAAAGCATGAATAGAATCATCACTCATGAACATCCTTATTATTCTCTCCCAATTTAGACACTTATTAATGGCTTGACCTTTATGGTTGATGTTTTATTATCCTAATATCTTATGACTCAAGAATATTATTATAGTTAATACACCAAATCAAATTAAATGTTTTTTTGCTAATATTTAATATTAACATAATTTTTGTAAATATATCATTCCAACAAACTGTTAAATATAAAGATGGGACTATACAGTCTTTTCAGATACAAACAAATTAATCCCTCTCATTGCATCTTTTTTCACAAAAATGGGATCATGAGGACTATCCACTGAAATAACAGCATCGTGCTATGAGGAAATGTATCCTCTAGACATATAAGCATGGACTGCGGCCATTCTATGTGGAAAGATAACATACGAATAATAATATGGGGATTATTCGAAGTATATAGCTCTCAAGTGTTTTTCTTAGGGTCTTCATTGTCTTAGAATTACAACTATTACAGCCACAGGGACCCAAAGACAACGGGCTGTACACAGGTTTATTGATCTAAGAAAAAGTGTTGCTCAGGGTGTCGGTTATAACCCCATGGAGATAAGCAGTCTTCCTTTGAAAATAGTTACTTTAGTAACTAACACTGTCCCTGGCATCAAAGGTGCTTCCTTTGGACTCTGCCTGGAAGGGTGATGCAGGCTGAATCAAAAAGGGGAAGAAGGTATGAGAGAAAGCAAGCAAATATGAAGAAGACTGCTACCATACTGGGGCACCTGCCCCTGGGAGGCAGCCCTGCGCTGACAAATGGTGATTCCTGCCTATGACTTAACTTAGTCTAGGAGCGCTAGAGCTCACGGAGATGTAGCCACATGCTGGTAAAATACAGTTTGTGCTTTTCAAAAACAGGTAAATGCAAGTTACAGGAAGATTTATCTTATAAAAATCAACAATCAATTCAAACAAATAAACATTAAATTATATAATTTATTTGATTTTTAGGAAGGCGTATTCTAACAAGCCTCTTTTTTTTAATTTTTAATGTTTATTTTTGAGACAGAGAGAGACAGAACTTGAGCGGGGAAGGAGCAGAGAGAGGGAGACACAGAATCTGAAGAGGCTCCAGGCTCTGAGCTGTCAGCACAGAGCCTGATGCGGGGCTCGAACCAACAGACCATGAGATCATGACCTGAGCTGAAGTCGGCCGCCTAACCGACTGAGCCACCCAGGCGCCCCTCTAATGAGCCTTTGACCAATAAATGAAATAGCATTTTACTGAGAGACAGAAAACATAAGGTTTACTCTTCACTGCATCATTTAAATTGCAGGGACACAAATAAAATGATTCATTTTCAAGTGTGTAGGACAGATAGCTGAAAGCTCTACTAAACATAAAAATATATAATATATTTGAATTGTACTCACTGTCAAGGGAGTGTTGTCTGGAAGTTTCATATGTTAAATATGAGTTTAATTTGAGCATTTCCATTTTTCCAATTTAGGTTGAGATAAGTGCTCTTATGACAACTTATGTTAATGAAGCTAAACCCCAAAGAGTTTATTCAATGAACCGAGAAGCTGTGAATATCTCCATGAGGGAGATGATGTCATAAGCGACACTGATTACTATTGCTTTCTCTGGAGTCTGGAATTTTACTGGTTATTTGTCTAAGTGCATAATAATTTTTAGCATTCCTGAATTATTTATTATATGAATGTTGACTCCCACAGATACCTATTATGAGAAATTGCATAGAATTTCACAGCAATAATCTGAAATCACATTGGAAATTGATACGCATATGATGAGTTACATGGCTTCTAATACATTATCTCTTGTTGCCTTTGAACATTCCATTTCTATAAGCAATATAATATACTCAGAAGCCATAAAAGCAGTGACAGCTGCACAGTAGAGAGTCAGCCTATTTAAACACTGATTTTACAATCAAAGTTATATGCCCTCAAAATCAACCACAGAGATTCTCGATCACAAAGTCAGTTTTCTTGATGCCTAGTGCAAGTAAGAACTTGACAATAAAAATAAATTTTGCCAAGCAATAATGTAATATGTATATATAGTAATTCTCCAATTTTATTTTTAACAATAAGGAAATAATTATCTTAAAGTGGAAGAGAGCTTAATATCTTATGGATGACTTTAGAGCATAAAAAAGGGGGTATTCAATATTTTAGACAATTAAGTAATAGAGGTATTTAAATCTATTAGTATTCATTTTCTTAATTTTATTTTGCATCTATATTTGCTGTCCACCTTACCCTACAAAGTTTCAACTTTTCCCTGAGAAACAAATCTAATAAATCTATTTGGGGTTGAAAATAGAACATTACTTCCGTTAGGAGAAATGATGGGTTAAACACAGGGAAACAATTTTCAACAGTGTTTCTCATTTTTCACTTTAGCTTCTAAAAAAAATAGCTCTTCTTTGTTACCTCCCTTTCCTCCAGAGAATAGTGATCTTCAGCTACTTACAGATTTAAGGGTTAGGGTAAAACCAGTACCCCCCTCCCAGGGAAAAAGCCAGCAGCTGATTTTCCTAGAAGCTTAGTGGTGGTAATGTAGGCTTCCTGTGATATGAGAGCACAGTGAACCTTGACAGCTTCTACAGGCCCCCTGGGTCTACAGAGCTTTCATCTTTGCCTTGGTTTCTCTATGAGCCACTCATACGTAGCTCCTTTCTGCAGCAAGAACTGGCCTTTGGGGATTTGGGTCTCCTGCTTGTTTGGGCAGAGCTAACAAAAGTATGACCATTTTGTAGATTTTGACAATTTTTAGACATCTAGGTGTGGATGCCTGAACTCTAAAACTGAATGTGTGTGCATGCTTTACACACTGCAAATAAAAGCTGCTTCTCCACATTATCATAAAGACACCCAGATTTTCCAGTGGACTGTATTCTTCTTAAAATAGGATAGTTTATCTTTTGAGTGCTGATGGCTGCTTTTATTTAGTAAAAATAATTTCCTTTGTTCCATTTCTTTCTGTCACATTATTCAAGGTAATAAATACTCTATGGCAGAAACTGTTCCTAAGGGAAGTCTGTTTAAACCCAATTGGGGAAATGCTGAACTTTATATATTCAAAAGCTCTCTATCATCCAATGTTTGTACTGTCTTGGCTGATTCCTGTGAGTTATATGTTTCTTTATACTTAAAAAAAAGTGCTAGGCCAAAGTCTACTTGGGAGCTTGTCATATTTCATGTATTGGGAAATTTGAGCATTTTGCCAAACATTGATATGTTTTTTAAATATCAGACTTAACAGAATGTAAATTTTCCCAGGCAGGATGAAAAGATGAAAATGCACAATTTCATACTTCCTAAATTCCCTTAGTTTGCAACTTTCCTGGTCATTAACTACTCCTTGCTGACCTTTACGCTTTCACCCTGAGTGTAAATGGACAGTGAACTGAAAAACCCATGATTTCTATGATAGAAATTAACTGTACACATAGGAATGAAGAATTTATAGATCATTATAGATTCCTTCTCCTTCACATCCCATGCGAATTGGTACTTTTGATTGCAAAGTTGTGAGTAACATATTCCAGAAATTAAAAGAAATACAAAACCAAATACCTGACTGTGATAATCAAATCACCAACCAGTTAAAAGAATAAACAGGCATATTTTTACAGCAATATAGAGATGAAAATGAAGAGTAATTAATTATCATTGAAAGGGACCTTCTGCTCTCTGATTTAATTGCCTACTATCTCCCTTAGTCTTGTTTGCACAAAATTTTGAAAATCACAAGGGTTCAGTAAAGCATAATAGAGTGATAAGCACAGCTAGAAGCAAGGCCCAGGACTGAGGATCTTCCAAACATTTGCAAATTTAGAGTGATCTTATTCCCATTTTACAATTTTACAATGTAAATGTGAAGCTGTGATTTATATCAATTTGGGATTATATAGTTGGAAAGAAACTGGAAGCTCACCTAATCTAACTCTTATAATTCTCTAATTCTACACAATAATATAAAATGGACAGAATCTAGCACTTCCTAGACTAACAGAATATATCATATTATTCTTAGATTCATGACTTATTAAAAAATTAGCTTTGAAGCTCATCATAACAGCTCTAATCCTTTATTAAAGTAAACAAATTATTTCTGACATTCTGGACATCAAAACTTATTGGTCAAAAAATGAAATATGCTGTTCACTTGGATGAATGAACAAATACAGCTACCAAAAAACAATGAAAAATAAATAAGGGAATAACAAAGGTGAAATTTTTCAGCTTAAAGTATGTAATAAATGTTAGGGGCGCCTGGGTGGCTCAGTCGGTTAAGCCTCCGACTTTGGCTCAGGTCATGATCTCGTGGTTTGTGAGTTGAAGCCCCACATCGGGCTCTGTGCTGACAGCTTGGAGCTTGGAAACTGCTTCGGATTCTGTGTCTCTCTCAATCTCTGCCCCTACCCCACTCGCACTCTCTCTCTCTCTCACTCAAAAATAAGTAAAAACCTTTAAAAAATATGTAATAAAAGTTAAATAATTTTACATGATTGTACTAGCAAACATATAGATAGATAAATAATTAATGGAATAGAACAGAAAATACAGAAATAGATTTTATAGAATGTACTATAGTTGAAACGAAGAATTAAAAATCAAAACTTATTATAAGAAATTGTTTTCAATGACCGAGGTTAGTGATATAATGACATGGAATATATTAAATAACAAAAATTCAACCCAGTGAATCTTAAAGATCGAATTGGCTATATGAATTGATTCATGAATTGAGCAGTTTCCTATCTAGCAAGTAGAGGAGCTTCAAAGGAATACAGAACAGGAGGGGTTTTTAAAGATACAGAAAGAGTGGTTAAAAGGAAACAGTTATTTGCAAAGAATCCACTGTTTTAAGCAAGGTCACACTTCTTTTTTTCAATGTTAATTATTTTTTAGAGAGAGAAAGAGAGAGAGAGAAAGGGAGACAGGAAATCCCAAGCAAGACCCACACTGCAGCACAGAGCCCCGACATGGAATTCAATCTGACAAATGGTGAGATCATGACCTGAGTAGAAAGCAAGAGTCGAATGCTTAACCAACTGAGTCACCCAGAAGTCCCAGCAAGGTCACACTCCTAAAAGCAACAGAAGAGGTCTATCAGTAAATTTTCTAGTGCCAACCAGAAAATTCCCATGTTGACTGTTTAAAGGTTACATTTCTGGGGAGATGAAACTGCAGTTAGGTTAGATTTTAAGTCCTGGCTTACTGACGTAGGGCTTTAACCTAAGTGATGCCAGTTTGGGCCTGTGAGTTTTTTTGTTTTGTTTTGTTTTTTTAACAAAAAAAGAATATATAACTATCTCATATATAAAATTAAATCACAAAAGGATTAACAAATTTTAAATTAAATTATTATTTCAGTTATTATTGATATATAACAAATAATCTCTAAAGTTAGAGGCATCAAATTCCCCAGTCATTGGTGTCAGTATCTGTGGCTCATCAGCCAAAGGCTGGAATTATCTGGAAGTCTCTATCACCAGTCTGACTCTTGACTGAGACCTCAGCTGGTGCTTTCTGTTAACCCCATGTGTGGCTTTTTCATGTGGCCTGGGTTTCTGCATAGCATGGCAAACTCATGGTAGTTGGACTTCTTGCATGGAGGCTCAAAGCTAAAAATCAAGTGGTCCAACAGATAAGGCAGAATGACCTTTGACCTCTATGACCTAGTCTCAGAACTCACATAGTTACATTTTTGCCATTCTTTATTTGGAAATAGTCACAAATCTGCCAAATCCAACAGGAAAGGATGTAGATGGCCACTGTTTTGATGGGAAGGTAGCAAAGTCGTATTGTAGAGTGCACAGGGAGTGGGAGGTATTGCTGTGTTTTATCTTCGGAAACTACAGACTGAAACAATATAGTAAGTAGAAAGTATAGTAAAAGAAAGGTGGACATGGAAACAGACATCTTTCAAGTTTTTGGAATGCTAAAAACAGTAAAAGGACTAAAGCTGCTTATATGTGTATTCAATTACCCTATTCAATTACCCATTAATTCTGCTAGAACTGTAGTCAATAGAAATGCATTTTTCTAAAGACATGCAAGAAAATGTTCCTAGATACCCTACTTTTAATAGTCCAAAATTGAGTATTCCTTTTGAGAAATAGCTTCTTGGTTGGTACTGGGCCTTCAGTAAAGACTGAACACTTATCGTTAGAACACCAAATGACATGAAACCATGCTGCCCACACTGAAGTGGTAGTTTTCAGATCCATTAATCCATAAGGTTTGTCATGTGTAGCCACAGCCTCACAAAATAAAAATGGTATATATGGGATGTGCAGGTCTGAAAGGTACAAGTAGTTGGCTCAGATTTCTGTGATATGTACTGTCACTGCATTGCTGCCACCTTTCAACCTATATCTGTGGCCTCATGGGAGTTCCCCATGACCAATGAGAGAAAAATATGACTTCCTTTACAACTGTCTTTGCCACATAAGTAAGATGGCACAGGCTTAAAGTGGTATACTCCTGACTTACAGCCCATCTCAGGGGTGATCCAGAAAAACAGTAGCAGAGGGAATGCCTCACTCCGCCCCAGAGAGATATTTTAAGTATAAATCTGGATGTAATTTTTGCCTGGAAAGAAAAAAATGATCAAAACTGACCTATGCTTATTCATAAACACCTGATATCTAAACATTATCCACTGCTGAGTAGGCTGTCAATAAGGAACATCCAGTCAGTCAACCTTCTTTCCAGTCACCTCGCTCAGTGGGCCATACACAAAAGAGTAATACAGCAGAAAAGATATTATGGATGGGCTCAACATCATGCACCTCTCCCTCAAACTGATTCATCTACTACCACTGCTGAGTATGTAGCTTGCCAAAAGCAGAAGTCAAAACCTGCTGACCCTTACATTATTTTCCAGGGGAATGAGACAAC
Organism: Hyaena hyaena; assembly: GCF_003009895.1. Classification (NCBI taxonomy): domain Eukaryota; kingdom Metazoa; phylum Chordata; class Mammalia; order Carnivora; family Hyaenidae; genus Hyaena; species Hyaena hyaena. The sequence goes on along the minus strand of NW_024081299.1, from coordinate 2,870 downwards.
TACCTGATGGCAGCTTGGTAACTTTGAAAACTTGTTTTCTGCAGGGGTAGCAATAATATGTTCTCCCTAGAAAAACACCTATTCTGGGTACAGATTTGCCTTCACTGCCTTCCATGTTTCTGCCGGCATCAACACTCATGGACTTATGGAATGCTTTATTTACCATCATAGTTACTACATGAATATTGTTTCTACACAAGAAATGTGGTAAAGGTTTTAAGACCATAGAATTCACTGATCTTACCTAATATCTCATTGCCCAAAGACAAGACATGTTGCCTGATAGAAAAATGTAATGCTTTTCTCAAAACTGTGACAGTGTCAGCTAAAAGAAAACACTGCAGAATTGGATGCAACACATACTTCGATTCATCAAGAAACCAATGGCGCAGTTTCTCTCATAGGCATAGCAGAGTTCTTTGAACCATGAGCTAGAAGTAGGAGTGGCTTCTATCACAACTGGACCTATTAATTCCCATGAAGGTTCTAGATTCTCATCTCTGTAACCCCGAACTCTGCTGGTTCAAAAACCTTAGTTCTCAAGGGAGGAATGCTTTCACCAGCAAGTTATAACAATGTTTCCATTACACTGAAAATTGAGACAACCATTTTGGACTCCCCTGACTACATGACAGCAGGATAAAGTAAAAATAAACTATTGTGAGGTTAGAGTAATTAATCCTGTGAGTAATTCTATTACCAAGGAGAAATAAGGTTGTTGCTATACAGTGGGACAAGAAGGAAGATTATCTGTGAAACCCAAAATATTCTTTAGGGCAACTCTACTACTTCTAGTCCGCTGGGAAAATTTAGTGAAAGACTGTACAAGTTAGATAAAGGCAGGAGTGCCGACGAATCCTAACTTCAGGGTCTTACTTCCAGGGGAAGAACAGAGCCCTCCCCATCAAGATAATCTGGATTCTTAATATATTTAAAATTGGGAGTTCCTGTAGAAAACTGAGTGGTGGGAAGAAGGAAGAGGCCAAGATATGTCTTCCAGACCTCTCTGTTTCCTGTGATTCTCTAGAAGTTGTTTTGTCTTCTTCGTGGGGTCCAGCTCCCACTAAGCAATGTTTGTGGCAGATGCAGTTTCTGCTCTGGAGCTATGATGTTACCCTTTGTCCCTCTATCTTGAAAGATTATGGGTGTTTCCTATTATTGCTAATATCTGAATTGATATGCTATTCACCATTTGGTGTTTAATGTCTCCTAACATTTTGGAACTAGCTCCTCATATTAAACTTCATCTATCAAAATATCTGACGTGAATTCTGTTTTCCTTTCTAAAACTTGACAGATAAAGAATTAGAGGTAGCAGAGTTCTCATGTTCCTTAAGCAAAAACCTCATTCTTCAATGTTATTCAGTGCCTTGCAGTTGTTATCAGCTGTCTCTTAATAGGATGAGTACTTTGCTTCACATTTTTAAAATGATCCTTTTGTGTTTGTTGGCTTTGTAGGGAATACAGAAGGGGCAACAAGATGAGTGATAGAATCAGAAACCAAAATCTAACCTCAAACTTAGCCTTTAAAAGTCACTATAAAGACTGCAGTGACACAGAAAAGTACATAAGATATAATACTCAGTGGAATAAAAAAAAATTAAACACACAGTATAATTCCAAGTTAAGAATTGGAAACATTTAAATAATGCCATATATATATTTGTAGAAAAAAATATCTAAGTTAAAGTATACCAATGTACCATAGCAATGGAATTATGGATATTATTTGGAACTTTGATTGCTTTTCAAATTGTTTTCTAGTGACTGTATTACTCTTATAAAATATTCATACCAAAATACAATGATAAAGGCATTCAGCTTTTCAATATTTTCAAATACATAACACACCTGAATTTATTTTCATAAGTATTTTTGCTCTATTATTTTATTTTTCTTTAAAAAGATCATAAGTTACAGGCATGTCTAGTCACATTGGTTTAAAAAATTCACTTAGAATACTTTATTCACACAATTTGAATAAATTCTCAATATTCTAAAATATCTCTAATGTTGTTATTGATAGCATAGGTTATTGGGATTTTATTTCAGTAATAACTATATCTATTGCCTTCCAAAACATACTTAAACTTGAAGAATTTTAGCTATAGACATTATGGTTCATAAAAAACCTCAAAATTTCAGTTATGTTTTGATAAAAGGGCCAAACCTGTAGTAATCATTTGGAATAAATTCTATAAAGAGAATATCCTTTATTAGCAAGATTAAAAACATATTTGTGGCATTGGGAATGACCTCTTTACCTCAACTACCATTTGTAGCATTTTAAAAGTTCACAATATATAAAGACACAATATAATTTTTATAATATAGTTTGAGTGATGCAGGTTTTTTTAATGTTTATTTATTCTTGAGAGAGCACAAGCATGAGCAGGGGAAGAGCAGAGAGAGACAGAGACACATAATCCGATACAGGCTCCAGGCTCTAAGCTGCAGCACAGAGTCTAATGCGAGGCTCGAACTCACAAACTGTGAGATCATGACCTGAGCCAAAATTTGAGGCTTAACCGACTGAGCCACCCAAATGTTCCACTAATGCACTATTAATTAGAGCAATTGTAAATAGTTAATCTTACCTTTTAGGTATGTTATCTGAATACACATCCATTCATTGCACAGAAAGCATAAGTTTTTACCTTGTGGTAACATTTTTCCAAATACTAGGTCAAATACAAAGAGCAGACTTATTTTTTTAAATATCTACAAGGAAACTACCATTGTAATATACTCCTATGCCACTCCATAAATGCCCAAGCAGTACAAGTATACCACTTTGTAGAGATGTCATTGACCCAAATTGGAATGCAAATCCTAGCCTAAAATTCAGAATAAATATTTTTTTTTTTTTT